>NC_092211.1:40450256-40504376 GCF_043381705.1 Parasteatoda tepidariorum | reverse complement strand
GGGCTACCGAAGCAGGGGTGCCATCCCCTCTGCAGAGGATCAAAATTGTGATGGTATGTCTTCGGATCATCCTCAGGGATGTTTCCCAGACCGTCACCAACAGCCCATTATGCAGCTCTAGTGCGACGTAAATGAACTACAACTACTACAAATTCACTGCGAGTATGATGAATAAAAAATACTTAACTCCAACCATCATTAACCGTTTATCTTCTGGAAAAATAAATTACGTGACCTATAATTTGAGTTGAAACAAAATATTGAATTCGGCGAAATTTTTAGCGCGATGCATTGAAATTATACCTTTTTTTTTAAATTTAGTATATATTATATAAAACGTATTTTTTTGGGCTACGAAATGTTCGAATCCGCTACCTTTGGAGCTCCCATTCACTACTTTTTAATTTTAAGTTCTGGCAACACTAGCTCCAGGTACGTTACAGAACAACATATTCAAGTATATACTAGCTTGACGCCCTTACTCTTACAAAAAATATGTGTGGTGGGTGATTTTGAAAAATAATTATGGAAATTTAACGTTTTTTGTTCTAACTCGCGAGATGTCTAGTAAAAAAAAGTTAATTATCTATGACTAATTTTCGTGTCATTATGTGACTTCAAATGCACGTTTTATAAATTATAGTCCATAGAAAAGATATTTTCCTACATTTTACTAATAACGTGATGAATCGAATCTGATATATATTTAATAACTTCTACCAGCTCAAAAAAAAGTTCATTATAAAATTGCGTTTCCACTAAAAAATATTAGTTACAAAATGTTTATTTTGAAATGCACAGTGATCAACAATTCCAACATTATAAAATAACACAAAAAATCCCCATTAATTGCGTTGCGCGTTCAGATAAAATAACTTATTCATATTACAACATTCACTCGTTCATTAAAACATAGTATAATATAAAATGACTTTCCAGACGCCATTATTAATAATGAAACTCATTGTCAATATTAGAGTTCTAATGGCTGAAAGCAGTTTCAGGCAAATAATTAATTCAGTGATCTAGATTTCGTCCAACAGTGAATGTCCATACATATGAAATATATTAAATGAAACCATTTTCAAAGTGTATGAATTCTATTTAATGATGACGCTCTTATTCAGAGTAAAAGTACTCTAGATAAAAATTTTTGAATAAATTAACGAAAAGACTAATACTCTGAGGTAACTGGGAATACGGAAATGCACTATACCACAATTACGTAAAGATATTCTCAATTGAATAGCAGAATAAATTTAGTACCCGGGAAACTATTGGCTAAACTTCACTAAAAGAGAATAGAATTACCCAGTTGCCGCTCGTTTTATTGGATTAAGAGGAAAGTAAGTGAAGCCCTAGGGAAGCTAAAAGCGAGTTAAACATTTAAGAAGCGTAGATGGGTTTTAGGTTTTGTTTCAAATAATGTGCGTTAAGCACTTGCGGGAAAAAAATAATCAATTGAAAAGAGGAGAACAAAAAAATAAAATAAAAACATTATAAAACATTTACTTTGAACAGAAAAGTTTTACAACATTTTAAGAAAATAATTAAATGTTTTAGACTTTAACATTATATAAACTGTTAGAAATTATGAACCACGTTGTACCATAATAACGCATAAATCTGCTACAAACTTAGCATGGAAAAAAAACTTAGAAACTAATTAAATGTATCAGACATCATTATACAGAGTTAGAAATTTTGAATCAAGCTGAAACTAATAATATTCCATAAATCTGCTACAGACTTAACATGAAAAAAGTTAAGAAAATAATGAAATGTTTCAGACATACACTTACAGCGTTGGAAATTTTGGACCACATTGAACGCATGAATCTTCAGCAAATTTAACATGAAAAAATTAAGAAAATTATTATATATCTCAGACATCATTATACAACGTTAGAAATTTTTGATCGCGCTGTACCTAATATATATTTGTGCAACCTTGACAGGGTGCCAAGTTGAGCCTTATTATAGGGCGAATTAATTCTTTTTTTAAAACTTGATTAAACTTGAACAGAAACACAGCTTAATTTTATCACTTGACTAAGGTTACAAATTTGGAAAATAGCCCGGTTCAAAATTCGATTTCTCAGGAACTATTCGACCAATTTCGCTCAAATTTTGCATTTTGCTATTTAAAATTGCAATCTTAAAAATGGTGCAAAAATTGAATACCTTACAATTCAAAAGGTTTCGACTATTATTAAATAAAATAATAAATATTTACTACAAATTATTTTTTTGCATGGAATTATCTTTTTATAAACGAATTTTATAATAGTGTGCAAAAATGTTTCAATTCACTTAAAAAGTCCTCTAGATATGGCAAAATATGCAAAAAATAAAACTAATATTGAGGGGTCCAAACGTTGGACGTTCTTCTGACCAAACTATTGCAGCTACCCTCTATATTTCGGGCTAAAAATCCAAATCCATCCACAAAAAAAAAAAAAAACACTCATTAAGAGAAAGTACGTTTTTATGTCTGATTTCGTTACTTAAAATATCGTCCGCACAAATTAAGTAGCATATTTGAGATCATCACCTTGAACCATTAAGTCCTAGAATGTGTAAATCCGACCATAAGATCAAAAATTAATCATGGTGGTTAATTTTTTACTTTACGAGCTGTATACTTAAATAAATATGAATTATGTTTTACTGAATATTCTATTCAAAGATATACTATCCAAAAATACAACGAAAATTAAAAAAATTACTAGATAAAATATTAATTCAAAAACTATTATTACTTGCTTAAAATTATTTTAATTAAACTAGTTCTTCTCCTTATATTTAAAACGTTATTAACTTTTAAGTTAAATACTGCAAAACTATCAAAAGGTAAGTATAAGGTAAAAAAAAAGCACCTAGGAGGTAACATTTATTCTTGAAAACATATATTTTTACTTTTTAATAAAACAATAAAATTGCTCAAATATTAGAAAAGTTTTAAAACTGTTACCACTTAATCTATTTTATTTTAATTTTTTAAAATTTATCATTGATTGGGAAATGAATATTCAGCAATTATGTACAAAAATTTATTGTTTAAAATTAAGTTAATTTCACAAATTATAATTAACTTATAATTTTGTGATGAGGTATGTGAAAATACAGTTTGTGTTGAAAATATTTAGAGTATTATCCAAAAATTATTTTCAGCATTCATACTTAAAAGCATTTTGGTTTAAAAATAATACGATGTTTCTTAATATGAATACAATGTGTGATTTGTAGTATAATTCAGTAATATATAATTTGATGACTATGTTCTAAAGTTTCTTTGTATAATTGTAAATAAAGTTCTACTAGACTCTTTGAGGTAAAACATTGAAAGAAATTGTTTTCATTTCTTAAGAAAGTCATTTAATTTATTTATCTTCCCAATTTTTGCGTTATTTATTTTGACTTATTTAAAAAAGACTTGAAAGCAATTATTTCAATTATTAATAAAACGTGATAACAGTAATAAAATGTTTAAAATTTAAACTTAAAACTTGATAATACTATATTAAAAAAGACTTTCTTCCATTTTTTTACAACTTGGGTTGAAAAAAAAACTGCTTTATCCGCGGAGGTTTTTTTCGCTTTGGCAGAAAATCTTCCCTGCTTAAAGAATGTGTTATTTTGGGAAACATGCCCTAACATTAAAAAATCAAAAATGAATAAAAAACTGCAAGAAATTTATCTTTAAGCAAATATTATTACTTTAAGACTTAATTTTAATTAAAATGAATTTCAATATATTTCACCATAAAATTATGTTTTTTCTTTTTAAAAAAAAAATTCCAGTATAATTATGGACTCGTTTTAAGCACTTTCATTTCTTCTAATATCACCAGAATAACTTTATCGTAAATATTATTACTTAAAATAAGCTAGCAGTCAAGTGTTGATTTTATTTTTAGAGTTCATCCTTTTCGCATTCCGAGTAGTTTAAAAAGCTATGTAAATAAGTATAAGCACAAATTTATTTAAAATACATCATGCAATATTACTATACAACAACAAATAATTGTACAATAATGTTGTAACGATATAGTAAGATAAAGCATTTTAAATTTCAAAGTGGTGACTTTTGATGTCCCCTTATAGTTCTCAGTGGAGTGATAAAAAATAAAAGCAGTTTTCAAAATAAATTAATTTATATTTTTATTACGTTCATTAACACTTATCCAAGCTAATAATTTTTCCATCTCTTATAAGTAGTATACCAAAAAAAAAANAAAAAAAAAAAAAAAAAAAATACCTCCCTTTATATCTTTTGTTTTAATAATTGGATTTTCATGCATTAAGTGCTAGTTCTAATGGTTCAAGGAGTTGATGAATATATACTGTTACTGTTTTCTGTCAATTAAGTTATTTTCTAATACTTTTTAATTATCTTTTACTTCAAGAATATTTCAATCATTATCAGGATAAATTATTAAAAATAATTAATAAAAAATATTTTTCGTACAATTATCTTTGAGAAAAATTTTTGATTCGTTTAATCAGAAGTTTCAAAGATAGGACAAAAAATGCAAATTAAAAATAACCAATTTTTTGTACAGTTCTCTTGACTAAATTTCAATTCACCGTAAAAAAGACGTGTTTTTGTATATGTAATCCTAGACGAGACTAAAATGTAAGATACGTCAATGCTCCAACACGACACCACCTTAAGTTTTTCAAACATGATTAGCGAATTTTTTTAGAAATTCGAAATCCATTGAAATTTACCAACACGACATTTTTCTTCGTCGTCTGAACTATCGTTTCATATTTGCTAAATAAAAAAAATATCAAATATTTTCTTAAAATAGATTTTCTGCTTTTTCTGCTATAAGCACCATGCTTAAGTATAAGATTACAAAAGAAATAAAACCACAACAACTACAAATGCATTAATCCACCTACCTAAATTGAATAAATTATTTGTTAGCAATATAAATCTTGTCAGAAACATGGCATCTTTGCATTGTTTTCCTAATTTATTTTCATCGTAACAGAGAATGAATATATTGCTACCATTGTTTGTGGGTGTTTATTATCGGATATTGTGTTTTTTTTTCAACCGCAGTTAGTGGCATAATATATCTATCTACCAGTAGTCCTGACTTGACTGAGGGACGTTTGCTTTCCTAAAAGTAAATTGATATTTTCTAAACAGTTTTAGGGTTATAAAATATATTAAAAAGCATAATAATTATTTTAATATTACATGTTTTGTTTTTCTTTTTATATCTTATGCAATAAATCTGAGTTATCATAGGCCTTCACATAATATAACAGTTTTTTTTCATATATCACTTTAACTTCCGATTATTTAGTTGGGTACATCCCTCTGTGGGGATTTAATTTTCGACTATGTCAACCTTCATCTATCAAAAGGTACCTCCAGGTAGAATCGAGTTAACATACGTTATATACTAGTGATTTGGTATTTAATACTTGTAGTGGTAGTTACGCCACATTACCCCCTTCCAGAATTTTATTTGTGATAGAATTCGATGAACGATTACTTTTATTAACGATTTTTCTTATTTTTGTTTATAGCATTTCACTCATTTTTTTTTCTTCAATATTGTTTATTGACCGGGAAACTTTATTTACTTCTCCGGATTTATTTATTTATTTATTTATTTATTTTTTTAGCAGTATATTTTTAAGCAAATCAACTGTTTAATGTGGACCGTCCATCAATGTTGGCAAGCTCATATCACGTCCAGAGGTTACCATTATAGTGTTGTTTTATCACCCTAATACAAGAGAGACTTATTCAGAAGGTTATCAAATATTTATTCACCATAGGGGATACTTTGTAGTATTATTCTTTATCCATAATGAATCAATTAAGCAAGATGATTATAAATTATTTCTTATACGTTGGCAACAGTCTGGAGGAAAAATAGAACAGCTATGGTGAATAAATATTTGCTAACCTTCTGAATAAGTCTCTTTTGTATTAAGGTGATAAAACAACATTTTACCTCTAACAGCTTTTGCGACATAAAAAATAGTGGCGGTCACAAACATATTAAATGATCAAAGTATGTGTCCTTTTTGTTCCAGGACACCTCGTTTTGCTTTTTTGTTCATGTGGGTGTCCATTATCGAGATCGTATAATAGATACGCACAAACACTAGATTACTACTATTTGTTTGTTGGTGTCTATAGGGTTTTTGTACCAAAAACAGTTCATGGACTTACATATCTACCAGTGTTTAATCTTAACATAATAAGTAACATTTGTAATAACATAATAGTTATTTTTTGCAATACATTAGTAATAGCATAATAATGTTACTTATAATGTATAAGTAACATAATAAGCAGCATTAACTGTTTAAGAAATNTAAATTGTAAAGAGATACAAGATTATGCTCAACACTGCAAAATTATAATTAAAAAAAATTTAATTTTCAAAAATAAACAGCAATTGCTACTTCAAATTTAGAAATGCAACATATAAAAATTTGGTATTTAGCCTATACTGCTGAGCGCAGAATATTCATTTCGGACGAAGAATGAAAGAAGCGTCTGCCGAAGATAAAACTTAATTCGTTTGCATCCATCTTTCTTGTTTTCGCCCCTGGGAAGGGTTTATTCGATTAACAAAACAATAATGAAGATAAACAAATTTGTGAAGGATCCGAATAAAAGAAAAATCATTTTGTGAAGGGTCCGTTTTTATGTTAAAATATTTTGTGAAGGGTCCGTTTTTATGAAAAGATATTTTGTGAAGGGTCCGTTTTCTTCTAAACAGACCCCTGATCACATATTATGCACCTTTTCCGTATTAAATTATCAAGATTTGGAACGACTCAGTTTCGTTACCACTTTAATTTTTCTGAAACCCGTCTTGCGAATTGATGAGTAAACCATTAAACTTCAAAGTTCCTTCAGAGCAAAAAAAAAAAAAAAAAAAAATTAACTTGTGAGGTTGCTCTTTAATCGGTTCCTATGGAAAGAGTGGTGACTCGATACTGCTCTGAGAAAAAAAGTATAGTCGAAAGAACCACAATATGGTAGAATTTACCGTGTGTATCAGGTTCTATGGGAACACCACATAGCTAGGTAATTTTTACTTGAGCGCTTTGGCAAAAATGATTTTCGTAAAATTAACAATAAATAATGGTTCAGTAATGTGTGATCAAATTGTGGCAAAATTTGGTAATTTTATCATGATATCTTATAGCATGTCATAAAAATCATTTATTTGCTTAAATTTACTTTACAGTTTTGTATTTTTTCCCGATAAGAACTATAATTTTGGAAACCAAACGTTCCGTCAAATCGTTACCATATGAACGGAAAAGTTACCAAAAAAATAGTTTAAATATACCTTGTATTTTGGTTTTATTAACCAAACTCATGTTTTTTTTACCAGAAATTGTATTACCATAAAGTATGCTAATTTTAAAAGATTTTTCTTTCTCCGTATGAGACTCATCATCGCGGGGAACGATAACACCTTGAAAGTGTACTGAATACCGCTGAATGGCTAAATTTGGCATTGGAGTAGAGACCGGTGTCAAAAGTGTCACAATCTGGATAATCAGAAACGTCACACGGAACAGCAAATGTGACATGTTCGGTATAGAGACATAACATTCAACGCGATGAGGGAAAATAATTAATTTTAATTTTAAACGGAATTGCATGCAGGCGTCGATAAATAATGCCACCACAAGATGGTTTACCAAAAACCTCAAGGGCCTCCAGGAAAAGTAGCTTGGCTATTGATTATATTTAACTTTGTCTTAATTAATTGCATTTCCCCCTAAGGTAGCATTTATCATTCATTTCTTCCGTAAAACTTAATGCTAACTACTAATTAAGATTATTATTACGTACTTAGCTGTGTTATTACTTGATTTAGTCTCTCGTAAACAGCTTAGTTTATCGTAATAAGCTGTTAATTAATTAGCTGCTTAAAGCGCTGATATTAATAGTTCGTTGTTAAATGACATGTCCCGCGTATTGAGAAACACCGTAGTAAACAGAACTGCAAGCCATGTAGTTTTCGCAATTTCTGATTGGTTTTTCACTATAATTGAGCATGCGTTTGTTTAAAACCCCGAATTTCAGATATTTTATTTTTATTATTTTGTCCACAAGTTTTTTAATATTATTGGCCAAAAAGAACATTCATTTAAAACACAAATTTTAATACTTTAATTGAAATTGATTTGACTTTCATTTAGTGCATCTCTAATTTTGTCATTTACAATATATTTTAACGTTATTGCGCTTTATATATGCTATGTTTTAAATAGAAATCTAAATTTTTCTAAATATTTATGAGATTTACAAATTTATATTTTTGTTACAAATCATTAACCAGTAAAATTAAATACTTTAAAGCTGTATTTATGATTCAAGGGCAAATTTAATTTAACTGACAAGTAGCATTATGGTCCTGGAAAATTTTAACCTGCAAAGTATAATTAAAATCTTGAAATTTAGAGATATTTATCTATCGATTCACAGATTTTATTTTCAATGAAAACATAAAAATTTAACATAGTCAGATAAAAATGTCCAAATTGGCGTATACAATATCAATTACTTTTAAATTCATCCAATAAAGCATGAAAAATACTAATTGTTATTCTGCAATCATGATTAGAGGCATAAATTCAAATAGTTTGTACAATTCATTAAGCAACCAATAATGCAAATGTTCACGATAGTGAAGATGGTCATGTATAAAAGAATTAATTCTTCCTGATTAAAATGATGCTTTGAAGAAAAATTTAACTAAAGCTGTCTTTGTTTTCGCCAACTCCCAGGGAGAATAGAGTAATAAACTCCTCATGTCCACAGAAAGAATACAAACCTGTCAAAAGTGATCGATATTTATGATGTTTCTATGCCAAAAAGAACTCCGACGCATTCACTCTTACATATTTATGTTCTTTTTTGGCAAACAGAATCTTATCAATGTTGAGCTTTGGCGCATATTCAAGAAAATGTGGCCCAGAATAGAGGAGAAATTAATTAAATTTCAGCGAAAGGAAAAAAAACTTTAGGTAGCCTGTTTCATTTCATTAGTAATTTCAATTCAATAATTAGAAAAAATTATATTTTCCATCCGCAACATTACGACAAAATACGTCGGTATTCAAAATTAAACTGGAACATAGGGGGAATAATAAAACCGAAATTCTGGGAATAATAAAACCGAAATTTACCGTATTTAAACCAATCATTTGAAAAATTTTCCATTCATATGGTAACGGTTTTTCAGAAATTCTGGTTCTTAAAATTACAGTTCTTATTACCACACATTTAGTAAAAAAAACAAAACTGGAAAGTAAATTACTGAATAAATGTAGGCAGGTACTTTATTTACGTCGCACTGAAGGCACAATAAGCTATTGGCGATGGTCTGGGAAACATCCCTGAGGATGATCCGAAGACATGCCATCACAAATTTGATCCTCTGCAGAGGGAATGACACCCCTGCTNTATCGCAATTTATGAAATCATATTTCATTATTCATTTTACCAAAATCATTACCAAAGGACTTTGGTAAATATTACTGAAATTTTTCAGTGTTCCTATAGAGCCAGAAACTCGGTAAATTTTACGATATACAGGTACTTTTGACCATCCTTTTTTTCTCAGTATACATTGCCTTTTGTAGCAATTCGCGCCTAACTTAAAATAAAACTTAATAGCTACCAGTAATAAACTTAAAATAGCTTTTTTCATGCTTGAAATCAAAATAACTTCTTCAAAAAGTACAAGATCCGTTAAAAAAAAATCAAACAAAATAAAAACGTAGTAAGTATTATTAGAATTTAAAAAAATTTCAACTATGTTTATTCGTATTGGTTACTGAATGCATACTAAAGTATTCTTTTCAATAATTTAATGTCAGTTTCAAGAAAATATTCACTTAAAATTTTTTTTTATAAAATCGCACTCAAATGGCCTATAAAACATTGGAAATAACCTCTAGGAAAATAAACTCTTAAAAAATGGAATTTACACACACGATCGATTTAAATACTAAAATTGACTTGGAACACACGATCAAATTAGTGAAAAAAATAGTACAAGTTATCAAAAATATAGTTAACATTTTGCTAACGGCTAGTACAATATGTGGACAAAAGGTTAAATAATGAAGCGATTTCTTACATTAAAATCATGTAGATAAAATCACATGATCAAATCAGTTTCAAAAAAAGATACTACGAGCTACAAAGAATTGAAATCTAATGTATGACATAAATTAAAACACTTAAATAAAGAAATAATTTCTTACATAAAAATCATGGAAATCAAGTCACACGATCAAATTAGTTAAGAAAATACTACGATTGACGAAGAATAGAAATAATAAATTAAAAATAAATAAATAAATGGCATAAATTAACAGGAAAAAAAACAATTCTCTATTTTAAAATCATGGAGTAAATAAAATACTTCACTAATATTTTAGGAATAAATTAACTTTTATGTAGATATAAAGATATAATTCCTTAGATATACTAACATAAAATAATTTCAGCCATAATAAATTAAACGTGTCAAGTTAAATAATTAAATGTTAACAATATTCCATAAGTAAACTTTAAATGATGATATTAAATAGTGCAATTATAAGTTAATTAAAATACAAGCTAATCCGTTATTCAGCAAAATTCAACGCGATATGACCTTAAAGATCCGGATGAAAAAATGACAGGAAGTTTGGGAATTTAAAAAAAAGATAATCCGTGTAGGCGTTCGACTCAAAATTCGGCTCTTCATCTACACCTGAGTCGATAATTTAAACTCAAATTATTCTAAGAAAATTCTTTAAAGTGATAGTATGCATAACAAAGTAAAAAAGGCACATTAATTAGTTAACCTAACGAACGCGTTGCATGACATATTATTATTTTTCAATGTTTGTAAAAAAATATTAAAAGCTAAGGATGGAAATTACACAATAAACTTCACACGGGCGGAAGTCTTCAAGGACGAGAAATGAAAACAGAAGCTTAATTTTACAGATGTAGAAATTAATTTCATGTTAATATAGTTTTAACTAAAAAAAAATTTTTAATTGATCTAATGTTTTGTATGCGTCGTTCAAATTATCGCCCGCAAATAAATTATTTCAACATGAAAGTTAACAAATAAATTTTGCAAATAAATTACAAAATAAATTTTATTTATTCTTTTAAACCTATAGTTTACAAAACTGTGAGTGTAACGGATATAATAATGCTTGATAAAAAAAGAATAACTGTAAAATGATTAAAAGATAGCCCAACAAGCACTAGAAATAGTTATATGGGGCCAAAACTTAAATAATATGACTCGATTTAAGGTAAGCTATTCAAATGGTTAACTCAACTAAATTTGATTTAAAAAACGAAAAAAAAAAAAGATTCGATAATATTCGAGCAAAAATTTGATTTAAAAAAGGAAAAAAATCTATGTTATTTTATTACTTTATATATTAAATAATAATAAATAATTATTAATTATATTCAATAATATTAAATAATTATTTTAAAATATATTAAATAATGATTTTAAAATATATTAAAATAATTATATTAAATAATAATTATGTTAAATAATTTATTAATTAAATAACTATGTTGATGGTGTGGGGTAACGAAAGGGGGGTAATTTATCCATGAATCTTCATTTCTAATTAACGGACTGTATTATCGCTGGTAAGAACTAAGAAAAGTAATTTTTCTAAATCTGGTAGATGGAATACAAGAGAGAGAGCACCACCACAACCTTCTGTCAACTTGTTTATTGCGACTCTGACTGTTTCAAAACGTTACTGTAGATGGCGCTGGGGTAACGATACAAAAAAATTATATTAAATAATTATTAATAATTATATTAAATAATTATTGATTACATATTTAAAAAAAATTTTAAGATGACATTGTTCTTTTTTACAACTAAATTAAAACATTTCCAAACCTACTATAACACTTAGTAAACTTGGAGATGCGAAATATCAGTATTCATGCAATAAACTATTTCAGCAAATTTATTTTTGTTCAGCTATATGTAAGACAGCATTCATGTTTTACAACAGGTAGCTAAATTTAGATTTAGTGTTCGCGTGTATCCTGGATAAAGTATGATTCCGCATAAATCACGTATTTCTTAACAAACCGTGACATTTTCAAAAATTCATATATATAAATGAAATGACATAACAAAAGAAGTTTGCAATGATTAATTAAGTTCAATATTTAATACAGTTAACTGTTTAAATGATATTGCAGGAAAGGAAATCTAAAATAATGCAAAATAGAACAAGAATAATTAGTAAAACATTATTGTCAACACAAACAAGCGAAAAGAAGAACTATCTCATCTTGAGTTGAAGTTTTAACATTAACTGCCAAAAAACTTAAAAGCTTCTGTAATGCATTATCAACAACTATTATTGATGACAGATAAATGATATATAAAGAGTAATGAATCACTTGTAGTCGTGATTGATCTTTTATAAGCAACCTAAACATCAGATAATTACTATTTAATATTGGATTTCTTATATTTGTGATTGATCTACTATAATCATAATTTTTAATATCTATGGTACAGTATGATAGTTTTATCAATTGTCTGCATTATTGTATTATTGATTGAATGTACAGAATTCATTTGTAGGTATAATATGATTTATCATTACGAGTAATCATGATTACATGCAATCTTGATTAGAAATCATAACCTCCCTTTAATACACTGATTGATTTTAAATAGTGAATTAAGATTAATGTAGAAAATTGATTTATTTCAAGCATGAAACAAAGATTAAAGATGAGTGATTAATAATTTTTGGAAAGAGCCTTTAGACAAGACTTGATATATCGTAAGGCCTGAGAGGCCGGCGTCAAGGGCCCCCACTTTTTCTGGGGGACCTCTAAATGTTACAAATAATTCTTTTAAGCAGTGACGGCTCAGAGGATAGAGCGCTAACCTTCCAATGAGGTGAACCGGGTTCTAATCCCAGCGATGGCTATTCGATACCAATTTCGCATCCGGCTTGCACCGACCACACTGCTGACGTAAAATATCCTCAGTGACAGACGGTTCATGCCTTGCCGTCAGGCTAACCGTGGGAGGTTTTGATTTTCGTGGTTTTCCTCTCCATTTAATGCAAATGTGGGTTAGTTCCTTCAAAAAGTCCACCAAGAAGGCAAAATTCTCCTAATACTTGATCCAGGAGTTTCTTTGTTTTCTGGATTGGGGTCAAAATTACAGGACTACGGAGTTGAACATAAAAAGTTGTAAACCCAAAAATTGGGTCGGCTGTTCAACAACGGTTATAAAAATAATTCTTTTTGTGCGTCTATTGACTATTATTAGTATAATTGTCTATTATTAGTATAAGTTAACAAAAATTTAATAAAATATAAGCTCAAATTTCCTAATATATCAAAATTTACTATATGTTATAAATAAATTAAAAGCATTTTGTAAATGAACAACGTGTAACTTTTCTTTAAAGTTACGCCAAGTGAAACCCCCAACAATTCTCTGAGTAAAGCCCCCTGGATTTTTAGATCAGATCTTGCCATTAGAATCTGTCTAGCTTCGCCATTACACACGGGATGAGGAAGCGTTGCAATAGAAAGACCTTATTAATTCACCAAGGATCGATCACCGCTGTAAGCGAGTTTTATCTTTTTAGTTAACTTTTACTTTCAAGATAGATTGAAGCAACAACATAATAAAAACCTTCACAGACTCGCAATTTTAAATAATTTAAAACTATAAAGGAGTTTTCTTCAAATTGTATATCAATGTCTCAAGCGTTAATTTATAATGGAATAAAAACACATTAAAATACACACATATTGTCTGTTTCTTAAGTAAAATTCATATCAAACAGCAACTACGATTATTGAATCAAACATTTCTGCGCTTACAAAGGAAATTCATGGCAAAATTTGCTTGAATGGGTTATCAAAAAAAATGCAAGTTAAATTAAGGATAACATCGAATTTAGTGTACTGTCATATGCTTTAAATAAATATGGTAATTATGATTTAAAAGTCTGTTAAAGTGCGAGGATCGTACCCTTTAAGGTCAAGAAATCATTTATTATCGAAAAAAAGTAAACCTAATTCTTAAAGCTTTATTAAGTGACATAGGAATAAAGAGTCCGCAACGAAGCTTGTATATATAACGATATCAAAATTAATGATTTTCTATTAAAATTCTTGGTACAATCTACATCTGAAGGATATAAGGAAAGTATGTCACTATTCTAACAATCACTTTATAAATTTTTTTAAATCAAATTCATTAGTGAGCATTCAGCTAACTCAGGAGTCGTCCAAGTTTGGAGGGGGGAAAGGGTTTGTAAAATTGAGACAGGGAGGGGGGAAACAAGAAATGTGACATTAAACATTCTGATTAAATATAAATAATTCAAAATCAGCAGATTAAATATTTTTGTATTTCTAGTTTTTTTATTAATTAAAGATATTATTTTTATATTAATTTTTTTGTATTTTTTTTTTCATCTTAAGATGTTTATTTAGATAAATGTTTAAATCTAAAAGAAAACATTCTTGGTCATTTACAATTTTAATTTGCAAAAATGAAAACACGAAATAATTTTAAAGTAGAAAAATAAAAGTTGCAGCAAAATTATGCGTGATAATTAAAAGTAGTTAAAGCAAATTTCGAAATGAAATAATACTCTTGTTGGTGCATTATTAAGGGATTGAAAAATCACATGATTTGATTTCTAATTAATAAAGAGATCTGCATATCTTTGACTGCCTTCAACATGAAACTAATCAGAATAACGATATGTGCATGAGAATTATTTATTTAACTTTTGTATAACCACGTGAGACTCAAGTTTTATGGCAGGAAACACAATTTTTTATTTGAAATAAGAATTTCGTAGTTTTTTATTTGAACTTGAACTCATAAATGCGAAGAAAAAAAATTTGTTAAATTTAAATAATTATATGAAAAATGAATTTTTTTGTTATTTCTTGTACTTTTTACACATTGTAAGATATTTATTCAAGTATTTCTTTACGTATTGGTTATGAAACAATATCTACTACACTTAAATAACGAAATATTTATATGCCTTCGAACTGTCCTAAAGATAACTTGTGTTGAATTTTTCGCATTCTTATAATTTTTTATTGTAATCAAAAATTTCGACCAAGGAGAATTAAATTAATTATATTTATTATAGTCAATTACTTTGTAAAAGCACACAAATACAAAAACTAATTTTAAAAATCTTCTAATATTAATGTGATAAAATTTACAAAATGCTGTCCTATATATTGGAGGTGAATGACCTTTTTATTCTCTTCTGTTTTGATTACCGAGATAATTAATATGCATTTGTTGATTCTACAATCAACAAATTTTAGTATTTTGCAAAGCAAATCAAAATCAGGCTAATCAATTTTATAATCAAAATCAGGGGCCTTAACGAAAACACCACTACCAGAGTTATGTTTGATGACTATATTTGAATAGCAGTATCTGAGATTTTGTTAAGGATCTGCTCAAAAACCAGCTGACAACAGGGACATCTTTACTGTTGCTAGTGCTGTTTTTGAATTCAGTGTACTCCAGGAAAGCCCTCAAAGGAGTTAAAGATTGATCTCAAAGAAAGTTTCTCAACTTCCTAAGTCAAAAGATCCATCAAGTGAATTCGAAAGAAAGGACTGGCTATTTTTAGTTTCTTTCCATTAGTCAAATTACTGGGATGGGCGATTATAATATCCGTAACTGTTCAGCTTGCTATAGTGTTTAGTAAGTATCATGTTCTTGCTTAGATTCAAAGGATGGACATCCCATTCAAATAACACCAGATCTAAGGAGCAATTAAGTTTCACGATAGGGATTAGACGAGAAAAATTTGATTGAGCTCATTCTTATTTTGCTAAATTAGTGTCACACACACAGAAATAAATTCAGGAATCATACTCTCAGACTGGTCTAATCAGAGAGGTATAGGTTAGTCTACAAGTATTGGAGTACCACACCAGTTTCTTCCTGAAATATATTTCAACAAATCCAGCTTCTTGTGTTTATTTACCAGAAAATCAATATGTTGCTTAGAATCTTCAGATAAAAAGTGTGACCCATATATTTGGGATGTTCTTCATTGGACAGAGTTTGGCCAGAGACTTGAAAATTTGTTTATTGTGAAGAATGTGAGCGGCAATGAACAAGGAGTTTCCTAATCTCTTTTTTAGCTCTGCCTGTTATAGAATTCGTTACAGAGTGAACTGATCAGTGAATTACAGATTAAACACAGCATGTCGTTAAAAAAAATGTATAATATTTTTGATATATATAATTTTAGATAAATGAAGATGCCAACGTATATGATGTAAAACACAATTTATTTTAAGAAATAAGGGAGAATATATATAATATTGTTTTGGTGGCTCACATAGTAAGTAAAAAATAACCAACTGAATAAACAGCTTATACCAGTGAATGAAAACATTTCCGGTGAATAAACTCTTCATAATATGGCTAGATAATGAATTTTTAATGATTAATAAGTCATACAAATGCCTGAAAATAATAGTTCTTTATAATATTAAATATTTTGGAAACTTTAACGACAAGAGTTAAAATAGAAAAACAGAGATAAATAGAAAAAAATGTTTTCCATTTTCCCGTTATATTTTATTATTTCGGGACGAATTCGAGAAAAGCAAGTTGAAAATGGCGAAAGATAAGGAAGACAGATTAAGGAATATCAATTATTTCTTTTATTTGTTCCAGAAAATATCGAATTTTATCTTCCATTTCTAGTTGAACTAGTTTCCATCTCTAGTTTCCTGGGTGCTTACTTCCACTTTTTTACGTATTTTTTCTCTTATTTTTATTTTCTCCTATGAAGCAAATTCTTAATAATTCATTGAGAAAATTTCTGACACAAATCCCAGGTGTGTCTTTTAATAATTGTCTCCATCCTGAAAGGGCCCCTTTCTAAATCAAAATTCTTTGCGCGATGTAAATTTAAAAAACTGAATTGACAATATGCGACAAAACCGTTTTCAAGCATTACTTTAAGCTTCATTTATTTTAAAGCAGAATAAACTTTGTTTCAATTCAATTGTGTTCACGATACAAGGAATATCAATTGAGAAACAGGGAAACAAGAACATTTTTCCGGGCACTATTATCTTATCGGGGAATGTCATCTAATCTTTAAAATAAATTTTGAGTTCAGGTATGTAAATTTACAGAATTCAAAATCGCAACATGAAAAAAAAACTTTTCATTGAAGGAAAAAAAAAATTATCATATTGTTAAAAATGTGAAGTGATGTATAACTTTAAAAAAGAAAGAGTTGGAATAAGGAAGTAATTTATTTTAGTAACATAACGATTTTCTTGATTTTTAATAATCTAACAACTTTATATAATAGCAGTTCGTAAAATCAATTTTGTTTCAGCGGTAATTTTTGTTTTATTAATTAATTAATTATTAATTATTTAATTAATTAATTAATTTTCTTTTTTGCAGAATATTTTTAAAGTTTTCCAAATATATTTGATTCTAACGCTTCTTTGAATTGCCTTAAACATATTTCGCCATTTTATAGTTTTCGTAGAACAAATCAATTTTGTTTCAGAGGAAAAATGTTTTTCGAATTGAATAATAACACGGAAAAACCACTTAACGAGATTAAATAAAAATACTGAAATATTTAAAGGCATACAGCAGAAGGTATATATAATTTATTTCACGTTTTCTATGCATGTTTCTAATTTCATTATTGCTCATTACATTGCTTTTCATTGTTGCTATTCAAATTTCTTTAACTACATAGTCTTTTTATTGAACAAACAGCATAGACATAATTAACTTTTTATTAGTTGGTAAAATTAGATTGAGTTTTCGTTAAATAAATTGTAGCTGGTAAATTTAAATTTTATTTTCCCAAGAAAGTCGATTTTTATGACTGAATTTCAACGCAAAAAAAAACCCCATCTAATAAGCTTGAAAAATTCGTTAACATATGGTAGATATAATTTTGATATCTTCTTATACAATTTTCATTTGAGTACATTAAATGGATTTTCATTGTAGGTATTCAAACTCCTTTGATAATTGTCAGTAGCAGAATTAACTATTTATTATATAGGTGACAAAATTAACTTTGTGAATAATTAATCACGCACAGTTGTGCCAGAAATTCGCCTTTTGTCTAGCTTCG
Organism: Parasteatoda tepidariorum; assembly: GCF_043381705.1. NCBI lineage: Eukaryota > Metazoa > Arthropoda > Arachnida > Araneae > Theridiidae > Parasteatoda > Parasteatoda tepidariorum. The sequence goes on along the minus strand of NC_092211.1, from coordinate 40,486,169 downwards.
AAATTCAAGATGGAGTTCCATCTATTAACTACACCTTAATCCCACTATAAGCTTCACTATGATGACACCTATCACTATCACTCTAAGGCAATTTATACACTGGTCGAATTACTTTACTAATGACTTTTCTGGTAAAAAAAAATCTCATAAATATAGTTAATAAAACCAAAATATACAGTGTTTAAGCCATTCATTTGGTAACTTTTCCCTTCATATCATGGTTTTCAAATTTATAGTTCCGTTACAAGTATCCGTATTCCGTATAGTATTTATAGTTCCGTTCAAATTTATAGTACTAGGTGATTCCCTGGAGAAGTATTTAGCTAATTACTTAAATGCTGAATGAAAATGGGATATCGATGTTTGCACACCCTGGAACATTTAGTACGCACACATTTAGTACAAAATACAATACTGAAAATTAAATTTAATCAAAATAATAGTTTTTTTGACATGCTCTAAGATATCATGATAAAGATGCCAAATTTTACCACATTTATCCTATTTTATCGCATATTAGAAAACCATATTTTATATTGTTAATTTTATCGAAAATCACCGAGATTTTTAATGTTTTCATACAGCCAGAAACACGGTAAATTTCACCATATTCTGGCAGATTTTACCATATATTTTTCAGCGTATAAATATAAAAAATAAATGAAATTTTTTAAAATATTTATAAATCATCATTTTTATAGCTTTCTTTATTTAAAGAACTAAATTTGGATTTATTAAAAAATTTTAAAACGTATACATTGAATTAAAACTTTCGCGTCGTGTTTGTGAAAAATATGCCTACACTAACTAGTATATTTTTTTGTTCCTTTAGATATGTTTAAACACACAATTTTAATTCGTAAGATATGTTAAAATAATTAAAAAAAATTTAAGCTTTGAATACAACACTCATTTCACAGCAAAATTTATTAAATTTAAATAAATTTCATCTCATTTGTAATCTTTTTAGATAAGTAGAAAAATATGTAAATCGCGTACCAAAAATATGTTTCAAACAAAATTTTACAATTTGTTACAATGTTTTTCACGATCGATATTTATTTTATTATGATATATTTTATTATTACGATATTTATTATGATCGATGTTACTGACAACACATTTTATTTACTAGTAAACATAAGATATATGAAATATTAAAAATAATTTGCCACTAACTCTAATTTTATTATTGCAACTCCCTATTAACTCTATAATTCATCGATGGCTTCTGGGCAGGAACCTGTTATCTTGTATGCCGCAATACAAATACTTAATTTATTTATTAAAATTGTATTATCATGCAAAATTAATAAAATGTATAATATCCCATATTTAAAATATTTATTTGAAAAGAAATATTTCTCTTGGCAGTGTAAAAAAAATTTAGATAAGGAAGCTTATTACAATTTTTAAGCTCTGAAAATTGCTTAAAATTTTAATATTTGCTTACCTTGTCATACTATTCCTATTCTTCAAGATTCAGTTTTAAGTCTCTCGAAAAACAATGAAATTTAAAAAACAAAATTGTTCAAAACACTTCTTCCAGGTTGCAAAAACTGTTTTCACGTTGAATGTTAATCACAGTTTCTTAGCGTTCTGATTTAATCAATATCAGATGAAAACTTATGATTCTGATATGATAAAACGATTATGACAGCGAACAAAATATCAAAAAAGTCATCTTCAGCTTTTTTTTTTTTTAAATTTTGTACAAAGTTTATAAATTAAAATTCTAATACAGTTTTTTTATATCAAACAAAATGTCGAAATATTAATTAAAAAATTTTCAAATTAATTACACCGCCAATTTACATCCTTGTTCTTTCTTCGAAAACACGTGTGTAAACAATAAATGATTAATGAGCACACTAAAAACTTAATCGATTTTTTTCCCTCAAATATGATGGCTATAATTCAAATCTTTTCGTATCACAACTCTTCACTCGATTTAAAAGAAACTCTTCGATTCTTAATAATTATCATGATACTCATTATAAAATTAAATCAATTAAGAGTTTATTCACATAAATTGCACCCTGCTTCCCTAACACAAACAAGCGAATGACTGCGCAAGAGGAATGAGTGGCTTCAGGTCATGCTGTGAGGATAACATGTCGCCAAATTTCTATCGCCAAAGCGAACCGTATGTATACGGAAAGTGAAAGCAAAACCAGGATTAACTTTCAGCTAAGAAGGCATCGTTATCGGCGTTAACAGAAAGGGTAAAAGTCTCATCTATTAGTTTAACAAAGAAACAATATTTTCCCAGTTTAACAAAATGTTATTCCAAATCTATAAGAACAATGAAATAAGATAAGGACATATCTAACTAATAATTGCTTGAAATATTAATGAATCAATTTTTATAATTTACATGCATTGTGGGATGCTAATTCAATTCTTTTTTTATACAGATGCAAAATATTTAAACGATTTAAAAGCGTCATTGCAGTCATTTCCAACTTTTGAATTATTTTTTTTTAATTACCAAAAAAAATATGGTATATTTTATTGTTTTTCTGTTTACAAGATTTTTGTAACTATACATAATTTATAAATTTATAATCTAGTTATAAAATATTTTTTATTTGAATAGAATACAAAAACAATAAATCTATCTTTTGTGAAATACTCAGAGGCACCGACCCTTGCTCGCTTCGTTCAGCAACCCCACGATTTTTTCACAATAATTTTTACTTACTAAATTAAATTATTACATCACATTTAAAATTTATTCAACAGCAATAATCAGAAAAAAATATTGTTTTAATACAGGATCCGTTCCAAAGGCTTATTTTTTGATTATAATCATTTGTAAATATTTAAACCTAAAAATTATACACTTTAATCTTCATTGTCTCTTGGTCCACTAAATTATTTTTGAAATTCTTATATTCTTTTTACTTACTGGAAAAACTCGTTAAATATTTTTCGTCACAAGTAATATTTAGCAATAGTGCGAAAAATTAGTTCTTAATATCAATAAAAATGTTTTAATGATTAATTTGTATTCATTATTCTACTTACAAACGCTGACTAAGCGCCGTTTTACCCAAAATTTATTTATTTATTGTTATACACACCAATGTTAGCTTGTGTGGTTATGACAAATAAAACTTATTATTCATTGACAAGTTGAAAGCACAAATCCGAAAAGGTCTATGGTTAGAGTGGGATACGAACCCGTGCCTTTTAGGCTATAGAACGTTTGGCCAATCGGTGAGACTTCTAGTGTTGGGAAATCCCATCAAAAATTTTTTGTAATAAAAATATAGCTTAGTTCCCATTTAATAATTGTAAAACTGTTACTAAATATCTTCTTATAGAGTTATTAATAACAAGGTAATATTATGTGATTACTAAGTAACAAAATAAGCAAGTAACACTTTTACTTCTTAGCCAATTAATTAAATACCCCTATGATCAAAATAGAAAAAAATTATTCCGTAAATAAGAGATAAATGAATGACTTACGGGTAAATACCATTCTTAATAATTAAATATAATTAAAACTAAAATATAAACTAAAATATAATTAAATATAATTAAAACTAAAATATTTTATTTTAGTTTCAATTATATTTTAGTTTCAATTATATTTTAGTTTCAATTATATTTTAGCTTTAATTATATTTCAGTTTATATTTTATTTTTAATTATATTTAATTATTAAGATTTTATGTCTTATTTATAGTTTATATTAAAATTTGGTTTCAGCTGCCTTGTGCGCTTTTCCAATTTGAATTAACGAAGTAAAGTTTTTGTGTGTTTATTTACCTCTTAGTCATCACTATTGAATTAGTAAATTGTTTTGATTTTGTGATTGGGTAAATACCAATGTAACTTTTATTAATTTTAAGCTGATGATAGCTAAAGATCTCGTATATCTTTACTGTTAATTATGAGATACGATATCATACAATTTTTCTGATCAGTAAGAATCCAAATGTATCAATAAGAAACGATAATGGTCCGTTATCTTTTCATGTTATTTAGAGAAATAAAAAATGAACTAAATAAATAAATAAATATTAAATAAATAAATAAAGCTTCATGAAACAATTCAGAGTTTGATCTTAACGGAAAATTTGCAGATACCCATTTTGAAGATTAGTATTTATTTGTTAGGTCGTCAATCATAATTACGTAATTGTATTCAATTAATGTATATTGTGTTCTTTAATAGCTTTTTCGTAAGTTATAATAAATTTTTTTACAAAGGGACGGAAGCAACTTTGTAACCTTCACTACCTGACAGGTGACATTGAACTTTCAGATATTGATTAATAGGTTTGTTTTTAACGGATTGTACTTAGGATTGATTCATTGAAGAATTTTCTTTCATAGTATAAATATATTTTTGTATAATATGCCACTAAATTATATTTTTTATTGATTACTAGCTAAATACCAGTTCTTCGTGTGGGTTATATCAAAAATAGAAAATAAGCAATAAATCAGTACTGATAAATATTAGGCATATACCGACACAATTGAAAAAGCTAAAATTATTTCAATTATGTTTTTTATTTATTATCCTTTCCGTTATTAAATTAAGCAAAACATGTAGTTTTTCCTATCAGGATAAAGATTTACTATATTCAGCATTTCTCAGTAATCAGCATTCAAAACCAAATAGAATTTTTGTAAAACCTTGATAAGGACTTAACATGATCATTTCTCTATCTTAACTTTAATATTCTGTTTGAAATATTTACAAATAGTAGTGCGAAAAATATTTTTTTTTAATTTCAATTCATTAAAATATTAATATACTATCTTTGTTTCCACTAGAAAAAATATTTTCTGACATTGCAGAAAATCCGTTACAGAATTCTTATTAAAACTGCACCAATTACAGTAATACCACTAGTACGTATTACCAAAATGAATTAAGCATCCTCTACATCTCTTTAACTACATTAACTTTGCTTTTTAAAATGAAGCTTATTTTTTATCCTATTTAATACAAATAACTAACAGAAAATGAAGCATCGTTGGCGTCAATAATAGTGTGACAAATTTTTAAGTTTCTCCTAAACGAATTAGTACCACTTTTCCATTAATTTTGACCTTCAATACACATCTATATTTTCTTCATTTCAAATATCATTGATTTTAAATTATTTACTTTTATAAGAATACGTTTTAAAATAATTACTATAAACAAAATAAACAAGTTAATTCAGATAACTTTAGGAGTACTTATTTGGTAATGTAGTCCTCAAATGCTATCACGTCAATGTTGCTCATTGAATTTATTTGACATAACGAATAAAAAATAATTAAATATTGAAATACGTGCAATAAACTCCTTTTTTCGATCAAATAAAGCTACAAGCTAAGAATTATCGCTAATGTTATCATTGAAATATTTGATAAAGTTACATTTAAAACAATAGCTTACGCTTAACCAATCAGAAAAACCCATTTAGTTTTTCACTTATATCCCTTGAGGAGACAAAGCTCCCAATGAGGAGACAGAGTTCAAATTACTCACCGGTTCGTACCGACCACAGTGCTGATGTAAACTATCCTCAGTGGTAGACGGATTATGGGTTAGTATCCCCTTGTTATCAGGCTAACTGCGGGAGGTTTTCGTAGTTTTCCGCATCATGTAAAGCAAATGCGGATTAGTTTCACCAAAAAGTCCTCCACGAAGGCAAAACTTTTCCCAATACTTGATCAAGGAGCTTCCTTGTCTTCTGGATTGGGCTCAAAACTACAAGGTTACAGAGTTGAACAATGGTTGTCGTAAACTCAAATTTGAGTAAGATGTTTAACGATGGTAATAAAATAAAATGACCTTCTCCGTACTTCGAAGTATAAGTATGCCTATCACTCCGATTTTATATATACTAAGCTAAAAATATAGAGAAAACAAGGAGAATATAGAGAAAAAATATAAAGAAAACAATTTTCTTAATTTTCTTCCTTTTTCTTTTTATCCCTCTTATCTTTATTTTGTTATATATATATAGCATAGTCNATACATATATATATACATGTATATATATATTTACATGTATATATATACATGTATATATATACATGTAAATATATATATACATGTATATATATATGTATATTAAAAAACCGGACTGCGCATGCCTTAGACTTGGTGAGGGGGAGTGGATATAGAATGTAGTTAACCTTGATGCTTTCGGTGCAGGTGTCACGTTATTTCATCACTCTAACTAGTTAAGTTAGTTTTTAATCCTTGTTGAGTCGCGATCATGATTAAACTTAAAAATCAAGCAGCGAGTTAATTTAAAATTCTTTGTGAAATTGAAAAAAAAACTCTCACTGAATGTTTTAATTTGTTAAAGGGGGTGTTTTATTTTATTTCATTTTATAACCGTCGTTGAACAGCCGACCCAATTTTATGGGTTTACGACTACTAATGTTCAACTCTGTAGCCTTGTAATTTTGAACCCAATCCTGAAGACAAGGGAACTCTTGGATCAAAAATTGGGAGAAATTTGCCTTCGTGGAGGACTTTTTTTTTGATGGAGCTAACCCGCATTTGCGTTACATGGAGAGGAAGACCACGAGAATCTCCCATGGTTAGCCTGACGGCAAGGGGACTCTAACAACCACTGAGGATATTTCACATCAGCACTGTGGTCGATGCAAGCCGGATGCGGAATTCGTATCGACTGGGAGTCGAACCCGGTTATCCTCATTGAAAGGCGAACGCTCTATCCCCTGAGCCACCGAGGCTCAAAGGGGGTGTTTGGAGATAATTGTATGTCACGTCGTCAAATTTTTGAATGACCCAATCGATTTTCTGAAGATCGGGAGTTAGTTGAGGATGATGAACGCTCTAATCATCCAGGAACTTCAAGAACTGATGAAAACATTAAAAAAATAAATTGATGAAACCTCTCGTGAAGACCGACGCTATTACGTACGATGAATGATATCAGATATTACGAACATTGACAGAGAGACAGGAAGAAAATTTTTGACCGAAGACTTGCATATGACGAAGGTTTGCTCGAAACTGGAACCAAAAAACCTGACATGCGAGCAAAATATGATCAGGAAAAATATTTACTCTGACATTATTGAACGCCTCACAGAAGATCTTGAACTGATTGAGAACTGATTGAAAAGACAATTATGTTAGAAAAGGATAATTCCGATTGATAAATGTCACTTAATTGTTTTACGTTTAAATCACCAAAAACAGTAAATAACAGTGAGTATAATATCTATCACACACAGTTTTTACTCTGTTTCAGAAAATTTGAAGTAAAAAAATATTTAATTCCGCTACTAGTTCAAGTTGTATTCAACTCAATTAAAAATATCATATATTAAGTTGTGATATCAACTTGATATGATATCTCAGATTAATTAGTATGTTAATTTAGTAAGGAGAGATATAGTTAAAATATGTGAATAGCTGCAAACTAAGAAGTTGATGAAATAAGCCCATATGTTAATTCTTAAATACTCAATGCCGCCGTATAGACGGCATAGCATTTGTACCAGTGCCGTCTTTATGCATGGGCAAACCCGGGCGGCACCCGGTGGCTCCAAACATTCAGTGGGCCCTTGAGAATCTTACTATTTATAAATTTTATTAAAACAAAGAATAAAGAACATGCCATTATATATTTTCAAAAGAAATATATTCTCTTGCAAAAAATGTGCATTTTATATATTTTTCTACAAATAGTGATTGATTATCATGCAAACACCAATAATTTGAATAGTTTTTTTACTAGGAAAACTTAAAAAGTCAACTGAAATCGATTTTTCTACGTTAAAGTGAAGCCTTTACGTACTCAACTCTCTAAGTCATAATGTCTCTAAATATATGTAGTAAATATGCTTGACCCCCACCAACACTGTTTAATATTTATAATTAGTTAAATAAAGTAATAAAAAATTGATAGAATTTAGAATTACACAGCATTATGGGGAAGCAACTTTTGAACTACTTATGTCTGATAAGCATTGAAAGATGTTTTAATAACTGACTTTAATAGTTTGACGAAATAATTATTAAATCTTAAAAAAATTTTATTAGCTTCCTAATAATTGAAAGAATTTAAAATTACACAGCACTTTGGAGCAGCAACTTTTGAACTGGTTATGTCTGATATGCATTGAAAGATGCTTTAATAACTGACTTTAGTTTGACGAAATAATTATTAAATCTTAAAAAATGTTTTATTAGCTTCCTAATAATTGAAAGAATTTAGAATTACACAGCATTATGGAGCTGCAATTTTTAAACTGGCTATGTCTGATATGCATTGAAAGATGTTTTAATAACTGACTTTAGTTTGACGAAATAATTATTAAATCTTAAAAAAAATTTATTATCTTCCTAATAATTGAAAGAATTTAGAATTACACAGCATTATGGAGCTGCAATTTTTAAACTGGTTATGTCTGATATGCATTGAAAGATGTTTTAATAACTGACTTTAATAGTTTGACGAAATAATTATTTCCTCTTGAATTTTTTTTATTAACTTCTTGATTTTGAAAATTATTTTATTCCTTGCGGATTGCAACTGGTTAATATCTCATTTTAAGCAAAGTTATATATAGTTTAAAAATTCTTTATATTATGTGCATTGCGTTATTGGGGTAATAAAAATGCGCTTTTTCTTAAAATTATTGCATATCTTAAAAATCGATTTTAAGCAGTATGACATAGGGGCCCGAAACATTACTGTGCCCGGGGGACCTGCTATTAAGACACTTGTACCACTTACTGGCTCCAATGCCGCGTATATATATGGCGAAAAAAATCTTTTTTTCTTTTTTGCTTTTATCACTCTTATTGTTGTCATACTTACAATTATTTCAATTTCAATTAGTTATCTAATTATAATTGTTCTGTAGAAATAAGGCAAAATGTTTATATATGTGTATATGTATGTACCTTACACCTTCCGCATCAAATTTGGGGTACGTTCGTAGACATGGCGGACCTGATTCCTTTAAAACTTCTTCCGTCCGCCAGTTCGCGTGTAACATGTAGTAATATGAAGGATTTGCTAGCTTGCAGATCTAATCAATCAAAAATTGATTTCATCGTTCGTTTTTATGAATTATTCATCTCACATGTTAAGTTATCACAAGTAAAATCAACGATAATAATTTTCAAAGGTATGGGACTGACGTCACGGAACTCATGTTTTAAGAGGTACGTGAAACCACATGTTTTCTATAATGATACTTATGCTTTTAAAGCATGTTTCTATAAACTTTAATAGCGGAAACTCAATAAGAGCTAATTAAATGAATTTATCCATTAAGCAGTGGTCGTAACAACTACATTATTTTTGTACTTTACAACTACAACTACTTTTTTACAAATGTAGTGACTACCAACTACTTTGGAATTTAGTAACTACTTTACTACTTTAAGAAGACAAACTTTGCTGGAGAACTTAGTTTACACCTATGTTCAAAATGGGTTTGAATAAGAAATTGGCTTACATTAAATATAAAGGAATGATTAAGAAATATTAATTCATGTTTACATGAGACAGTTTGTTATTCCAAAACACTTTTTTTTCGAATTCGTCCATTTATTCTTTAACTTTTTATGTATTTTTCGACAGCTAATATGTAATTTAAGAAATGAGAAATTATGAAATACTCGCAATTTTTAATTGTTTATTGCCAATTTATTTCCTCTAAGAAATAATGAACATCGAAAATACGTTTCCTTCCTTGGAAATTACATAAATGTTCCAAAAGTATGTATTCGTATGAGAAAGAAAGTGTGACCTAAGTTATTAATTATCCGCTTATCGTAATGGCTAGTTTAAATATTAGTTATGCGTGATTTTTAAATAAGTAATTTCTGTTAACGCATATTCAGGGAGCTAGTTAGGTAAGTACATATTATTTATTCGTGCAAGATAATGAAGAAATGGGAAACCTGAAAAACCATGTATTCTCCGAAACTGTTGAGGAAAAAATTAATATAGTAAGCTTAATTTCATGATTTGCCCCTTAAACAGAAAAAAATTAGTTTCTGTGACATAAATCCAATATATGTGGTAAAGAAGATAAAGAGTAACACAACAAATTACTTTTTAAAAAAATGCTTTATTTGTACTATTATTCTCAATCATTTTAGGACAGTTAACTTACTATTTCCATTTTTCATCTATTTTCGATACTTTTTTTCTAAATCTTTGCTCATATAGCAGTTATATTCCACTGTTTAACATCATTTTTGCTTTTGTAAAGGAACTAGATGCATTCAATTTTGAGTTTAAATAATTCATGAGAAAATTTTCTCCGCGGAAAAAATAGCAAAAGGGAGATTTGAATCTCAGACAAAAAAATTATAGATTGCCTAAAACCGTATATTTGAAATTTAAAACATAATATATGAACTCGCATGGATAGAAAAATGACATTCTTTTAAAAAGAAATCTTCTCTCAACACAATAGGTTTGTTTAGGAATTCATGAAAATTCTTTAAATTTAAAAATAGTTTATTCTCTTCAAGCAGTGAATATCAAGAAAATATTCCGCTAAGTTCATCGGTTGGCTGCTATGTTTGATTTTAAGTAGCTGGGGTCTGAATATTGAAAAGTATGCTATGAATAATTCATGGCGACGTTCCATCCATCTATTCGTTCAGACGACATTCAGGAAATATTTTGATTTGGGACATATACAGAATAAAATATGAGAAATTTTTCCAAGGGCAGAATTTCCTGACTCATCAAAGAATCAAACTACATGAAAAGTTGATGATTTTTTTTCGCTCGTAGTCCATAAAAATAGTGTAGTCGTTCAGAGCTTTATTTATTTTTTTTAATCTCTCCTTCAATTAATATTGTGAAATAGTACATACTAATTCAAAGCACGCAATCAGTTCTTTTCTATTTTGTTATGGAATATAATTACAGTTGCAACTTTGTTGCTAAAAAAGAACCAGAATTCGTAAAAGAACGACAAGAAATTTGAAGAACATTACGGGAACGCAAATTTTAAAAAAAATGTGCGTAACATATGCACTGAAAGGTATAGATACGGTACAACTAATCTATTTTTATGATAAAGTCGTATGGGACTTTTTTAGGGGAGAGTTAGTGTTCAATTTAAAGTTACATTTTTTTTGCTACGTAAAAAATTTAAGATTCAGGAATTTTGAATTACGAAGGTTTGTAGAAAAATAATGTACCAGAAATAAAATATAAAATGTATAATCTATGTAATATATAAAATGCTTAAAATGTACCAGGAACTTGATGGAATAAATAATTTAGACTTCATTAATTAATTCGAGAATTATAAACTGTTAGACTTCAAGTAAAAAACTATGTTTGATAATCTATTGTCCAGCTGAAAAATTGTTTTTGAAATTTGACGTCTTAATGGGTCATATTCGATTGTAAACTTAACGCGAGTTAGTTCGATTCGAAATTCCAATTTGTTCTACAGTCATTGCAATTTTAATTCCCTTTTTAGGTATTTTTTCCTTTTTTAAAAAAATAATAGCGATTATAAATCCATTGTTGCTGAAAAATGTATCTCTGTCGTGATCATCGTTTTATTGTGAGTTATTCAAATGAGTTTTTTCAGACTTGTTAACTAATACAGCTTTTTGTCTGATATGACTTTTCCTGATATGTTAAGTGGTTGGCTAATTTTATGCTTTAATATTTAATGTAAAACTATTTTGACGCTAGAATTTAACAAGACTATTTTGTTGATAAACGCTAAATAAAAACATGATTTTACATCAGAAGTAAAATAAATAAATAAATCATTTTTAAAAAAATAAACTGCTTCGAAATTGTTTGAGGAAACAAAAACAAACGATAAAAATCAATAAAAATCAAACGATAATAATTTTGTCGTTTGATTGTCGCTTGCTATCGTTTGATTGGTTTACGTCTTATCGTTTGAAAAGATATTACATAGAACAAAATTCATTCAAAGTTTTGGCTGTATTAAAACAAGTGAATTGCCAAAACGTGAAACAGTTTTTTGTTTGTGTACGAAGCAGGAAACGTTTTAAATGTCAAATCATCGGGACCGTGTTACTCAACTATTGTTGCGTCAGAGAAAAGCATTTCTTAATGTAGACAGGAGTACTCCATATTCCAACTGCTGATCCTCTTCTTGTCAACTATTTTTAGCGATCATCCGCTGCTCCCTTTCACCCTTGTTTATAGAAAAGAAAGGAAGAAGAAAAAAGGGAGACAGATGGAAAAGGGATGAGTAACTAGATGTTTAGGGCCATTCCCCCTTCCTTCAACATTGTGTTTGAGAACAGTTTTTGGCCTTTTTCCAGAAAGGAAACGTTCTTTATCTTTGTATACATAATGGCAAAATATTAATTCAAAAATAACAATTTGCTCCAAAATCATTAAAATATATTTTATTTAATGCACTTTAATGCGTACAATTTAGAAACGTTCAAGAAAAATAAAATTTTTAAAAATTATTTTTAAAAAATAAATAATAATTGTACATTTAGAATGCTCCTTAGACTCAACAGTGACTAGCGTCCTTTTAAAAAATTAGGTCTATTATACAATAATTGAAAAGTGACAGCACACATGTTCCTTTATTGTAAAGATGAAATTATTCACTCGTAACAACTACCATAAATTATTAATATTATCATGTATATGTGTTTACGTCTACAATCTTCGTAGCATTCATTTTTAATAAAAATTTAAAGAAAAAAGTAAACTTCGCTAATTTTAATCTTCTATTTTTGAAAATATTACATTATTTCATATTAATATTACTCACCATTTTTTAGCCTTTCTAGACTCAAGTTTCACCCTTGTCTTAAGCATTTCTTTTTCAGAACAGTTTATTGAGTAATATGTATATTTTATACAAAATAAAATACAGGGTTATTCATAATTCCCTCCACCTGTAAACGCCATTTTTCTTTACTACAACTGGCTTCAGTGGTACATATTACTGCCATCTACCGGCAACTGCTTAAATTAAAACTTGAATACTTTTGGAATAATTTCATATGTTCCTTTTTGCCATATTCGTCTTCGTTTTTTTACTATAACGCTTCGAAACCCCGGAGGGAATTATGAATAACCCTGTATATATCTNGGTATGTGTAAAATTTTAAATATATTTTATGTAAACTAAGAAACATTCAGAAAAAGGAAAAAACCTTGTTTAAATTTTTTTCTAGTTTTTCGATTTAAACTTTTTTTTTCTTTACTCCAGAAATTTTCCGGAATTTTGACTTGCGCTCACAATCACCCCCGTAATAATTGAAAAGTGACAGCACACATGCTCCATTACTGTAAAGATAAAATTATTCCTTCGTAACAACTACCACAAATTATTAATATTATAATGTATATGTGTTTATGTCTACAATCTTCGCAGCATTCATTTTTAATAAAAATTTAAAGAAAAAAGTAAACTTTGCTAATTTTAATCTTCTATATTTGAAAATATTACATTATTTCATATTAATATAACTCACCGTGTTTTAGCCTTTCACGACTTTTTCATCCTTGTCTTAAAAATTTATTTTTCAGAACCGCTTATTGAGTAATATGTATATTTTACACAAAATACAATACATTCATAATTCCCTCCGCCTGTAAACGCCCTTTTCCTTTACTACAAATAGCTTCAGTGGTACATATTACTGCCATCCACCGGCAACTGCTTAAATTAAAACTTGAATACATTTGGAATAATTTCATATGTTCTTTTTTACCATATTCGTCTTCGTTTTTTTACTATAACGCTTCGAAACCCCGGAGGGAATTATGAATAACCCTGTATATTTATATATAAAGGCAAGCTACAATGCAAGAAAAAAAATGTTATCAAACTCGGGGGAAGATGGGGAAGACGAGATTAAAATCATGAAAACTTATTTAATTGGAAGGAAAAACTGTGGGGAAGTGATTATAGAAAACACATTCAGAGCAATCAAATTGGTTTTAAAATCTTCCCTTCGTAGTTAGTAATTTGTCAGGTTCTAATCACTCTTTTTGTGTTTTCGTGCGTAAATTTTAATTTGTGCACTTAAATTTCATATTTTTTATTTCGTTTTTGATAAGGATTCTAAAAAAATATATTAATATAATGAAAATATATTAAAATATTAAAAATATTTTAATATATTAAAAATATATTAATATATTAAAAATATATAATATATTAAGATTATGAAACGCATAGATTTTAATCTGTGCAATCTACGTATAGATTTTTATTTTATGAAATTTGACCACTATGAACCCCACATGAATTTTCCATCCATAGCTAGCTCCTTTAAGTAGCTGAAAATAGAATGTTTTCAATTATCCTAATTTTTTCTCACTTCGAGAATTATGATTACAGCTAAAAAAATCTATTTCAAAATTCAAAGCTTTATTTTTAAGCGAGGTATGTAATCGATTTCCCTTTAAGACTCGTGTGAAATTTTTTTTTATTTTTTATAAGTTAGCTCTATTTAAAAATGATATTTCTCAGAATAATGGAAAATACGGTTACTAACGCATTCTAATAAGGTTAACTTTAAGCTTTACATTTTAATAATTTTAAGAAGGTTGACTCAGAAAAAGAGTTGAAGAGGAAAGTAAATAGGAAATTGAAGTGGGATAATGGAACCCATTTCGGTAAACTAAAGTGAATTTTGGATCTGTTTGCTAAATGCTGACCATGTGAATTCATACCTATTTTAATTATGCAAAAGCTGTGATTGCTAAGGGGGTAGAGTGTTCGCCTTCCAATGAGGTAACCCGGGTTCGAATACAAGTAATGACTAGTCGATGCGAATTCCTCACCCGGCTCGCCCCGACCACAGTGCTGACATAAAATATCCTCAATAGTAGACGTGGGTGTTAGAGCAACACCTCCTATAAGAACGAAGGCCTCCACACGAATCAATTTAGTAATCCGACGTAACGAACATAAACTAAAGAAAAAAGATCTCACTACGTTCGGGCTACTAAGTTGCGCAGCGGTGGAAAATACGAAAGATGTCATGACGTTTGGACTACTAAGGGATCAAATTTCTTGTTTATGGTAACCAGTGCTAAGGCCTTCTCTTTTCTAGGAGGTATTGGTTAAAGTCCCCTTGCCATGGGCTAACCATGGGAGATTTTCCTCTACACGTAAGGCAAATGCTCGCTGGTTTCATCAAAAAAGTCCTCCACGAAGGTAAATGTCTTCCAATACTTGATCCAATATTTCTCTTGTCTTCTGGATTGGGTTCAAAATTAAAAGGCTACGTGTTGAACATTCGTAAACTCAGAATTTGGTGAAAGCCGTTCAACGCCGGCCATAAAATTATAAAATATTTTTACACGTAAAGTTGAAAGCTGTAACTGCCTGTAATATTTCAATGAAAAAATCGGGGGCAAAAAGTACTTCATCAGTTAAAGTAATTCTCCTAGTAAGGGTAATCAAATTTTTAAACAGACAAATATTTGACTCAAGTAAAAAAATTTCATAAAGAATGAACTATGATTTTCATACAAATTTACTTACGCAGTTTTTGGTCCAATTCAAGAAAAATTGAAAATAATACATTTTTCTAGGAAATAATAATTTTTTATAATCAAAGAACTTTTGCATACATTTGCATAAAAATGAATTTAAAATACGGATTTATTCATATTTCCAAAGCGTTTTTATATTTATTTTTTACTTTATTTTCTTTGTTTATTTATTGCCCCTTACATTGATTACACAACTTTTTTCAAGGAAAATTTAGCCCTAGGGATGCATACATCTCTGTATGTAATTGAAAAATAAAATAAAAAAGTATTGCTGTGCTGTCGATACTTACATATAAGTTCATTTTGAGTAATAGAATTCAAATTCCTGAAAACAGGAATTTTTATTCGAACAAGCTAGTTTGTCTTGCTTCAAATTTGTATTTCTTTCAAACAAGATTTGTATTTTTTTTTCTACTTTTTTACAAAAATATGCCACCCAATCAAAGTTTTTCTTCAATTTTCACTTCACCAATTCAAATTCCAATTGCAAACAAATTAGATTTCAGGTTTTCAGATGTCGGCATTCTTATTTGCTTCTTCACAACTAAATCCATCGCTTTAAAGAGATCTTATTTTGAATTCTCTGAATTCTGAAAATGCCTGTAATTGAGCATTTTTTTTCTCCTTCTATTTTCAACTCTTTGTACGACGCAAGTTCTAACTTATTTTATAAACTGTAAAAAAAGCTTTAAATTGAAATCCCTAAAAAATTTCTATTAACTTTAAGTTGGAGCTTTAAAAGGAAATTCGGTTTTTATTTGTTTTAAGAGGAAAAAATTTAAATCTATAAAGAAATTAATTCAATAGTTTAGAAAAATTCTAATTATAAAAAATGAAGAAAAGCAAAAAATATAAAAATGCTAAAATATATTATAAAAATTAGTCAGAGTAATATAAAGATAATTCCGCAAAAGATTCATAAATATCATTCTTTTAATTGTAAATGCTATTTTTCATAGCTAAATTTAGTACTAACGGAATAAGTTTTAAACTAAATAAAAACAATGAATATACATTTATTAACTCTTCTTAAAACTCCTAAAATCTTCCATAAAAATCTTAAGGACGGTATTATAAGGAACATAAAAGTTTTGAAATTTAATATTTTCGAAACGTTCGGAAAAAAAAATTTCTTCAGTCTTGTGGTTGCCAAAAAAATTCTAATATTACTGCGATTAAGTTTTATTTTCTGTCAGAAATCAGGATTGAAAGATTTCCTAATTGTATTCAATTTCAAATTCAAAAAATTTTACTCTGTTATTTAAATGTAACGTGTACAGAAAAATAATAATCTTTTCATACAACTCTGTATTGCAATTAAGTTGCAGATATTATGATAGAAAATTGAACGGATTTATACTTAAAAGAACTTCTACCTTCACGACCTACACTAAAAAAAAATCTTTAATTGAATTCAATTTCAAACTTAAAATAAGATTTAGAAGACTATTCAATTGGGATTAAATTACAAACAAAAAATAGTAGGTACTTCAGGAGAATGATTAATTAAATTCAATTTCAAACTAAAAATGGTACTTTGTTATTAAAACATAACCCACGACTTCATGTAAGAAAGAAAAATGAAAAAAATTCTCATGAAAAAAATAATAATAATCCAATTAAATTGCAGATATTATGATAGAATATTGAACGGTTTTGTACGGAGAAGAACTTCTACTTTCTCCCTACACCAAAAAAAAAACTCTTTAATTAAATTCAATTTCAAACTTAAAATAAGACTTTAGAAGACTATTCAATTGGTATTAAATTACAAACAAAAAATACTACTTCAGGAGAATGATTAATTAAATTCAATTTCAAACTATAAATAGTACTTTGTTATTAAAACATTACCCACGACTTCATATCAGAAAAAAAATGAAAAACATTCTCATGAAAAAAATATTAATAATCGAATTAAATTGCAGGTATTATGATAGAATAGTGAACGGATTTGTACGGAGAACTTCTACTTTCTCCCTACACACAAAAAAAAACTCTTTAATTGAATTCTATTTCAAACTTAAAATAAGACTTTAGAAGACTATTCAATTGGGATTAAATTACAAAAAAAAATTGTACTTCAGGAAAATGATTAATTAAATTCAAACTAAAAATAGTACTTTGTTATTAAAACATTACCCACGACTTCATGTAAAAAAAAATGAAAAAAAAATCGCATGAAAAAAATAATAATAATTGACTCTTAGAGATATGAACAGAAACTTAAACACCTAATTAAGCCATAAATCTTATTGATTTAATAATTAGGTAACCATTCACTCAATTACAAATGATAGATGATTTTCTCTCAAGACCAGTTTTTTTCCTCTTTTGATTGGCTATAAAAAATGTATTCTTAAGGCTACTTATTCCCAAAGGCTAAGGTGAGGCGTGACAAAGGTTATAAATGTTTTGCGTTTTTTTCATCATTATTACACTTCAACTTTGCATTATTTGTCCACTGTAAATCATAAGTGTCATAAAATAAATAATGATAATAACTTTTATAAAAATACGCTTAAAACTATCCTCAAACATCTGAAAAATTTATAAGTTCACAAAAAAAACTGAAATTATTTTGATTGAATAATGGTGCAATAGGTTTTTGATTTAGTGAAACCACGTGGAATATATGAATTAAATTAATAAAAATGGAATGTACCAAAAAAAAATAGAATACATCAATTCTTATTTCAAAGAATTTAGAACCCAATTAACCTAAAGAAGATTTCATAACAAAATAATAATAATAAGTTTCATTAGTTATAATTCATTGATATACGAATATAAATATCTTTTAATAAAATTTATATTTTAATAATTTATATTTTAATAAAATTTATATTTTAATAAAATTTATATTTTAATAAAATTTTTATTTTAATATTTTAATAAAAATATTTTCATAAAAAAAATTAATTATAAAAATTTCAACGAATAAAAAGTTTTAAGCTTTGACGAGACCAACAATTAAATACATTAGAGCAATCGAATATCCGAAAATAATTTTAACAAAAAACAATAAAATACGCTTAATATGAAATATTATAAAATACGCTTTTATAAAATACTCTTAAATTATCCTCAAACATCTGAAAAATTTATAGTTTAACAAAAAAAAAAACTTAAATTATTTTGATTGAATAATGGTGCAATAGGTTTTTGATTTAGTGAGACCACGTGGAATATATGAATTAAATTAACAAAAATGGAATGTACCAAAAAAAATAGAATTCGTCGATTCTTATTTCAGAGAATTTAGAACCCAGTTAACCTAAAGAAGATTTCATAGCAAAATAATAACTATAAATTTCATTAGTTATAATTAATCGATATACGAATATAAAAATACGGGCCTGGGACATACGAATCGAATTAATAACAAGAATATATCCGAATTCCAATTTATAGCAAGATATCCAACACGTGATCACATTAGAGAATAAAACACGCGCTAAATAGAAATATTTTCATTAAAAAAATTAATTATAAAAACGTTTAACGAATAAAAAATTTTAAGTTTTGACGAGACTAACAATTAAATACATTAGAGCAATCGAATATCCGAGAATAATTTTAACAAAAAGCAAGAGAAAATCTAAAATTACAATGGAGTAAACTAATTCTTACTGGGATATCTAAAACATGATTACGTTAGGACAGTGGTCGGCAAACTTATTAGCCAAAGAGCCAAATATGAACATTACAACAATTTTTAAAAAAATTGGGAGCCAAATCTGCTTCTTTAGTAAACTTTTATTACACTAAATAAAACTAAATTTCATACTTAATAAATATTTATTAATGCGAACAATGCCCACTACTTTAGAAAAAGTATGCGCTCTCATGCTTGTGGTACCTTTGTATCACACCGGAGTACGCCGTACGCATACGAATAATTTCAGCCGGTAGCTTGTACATGATGGTTTGTGTTAACGTTTACGAAAACTAATAAAATTAAACTCGATGTTTGTTACGTATTTTTACAACAATATAAAATTTTAAATACCTATCCATCTTAAACTTAAACAAAAAATTATACATGTTCTCGACTTATGGAAGAATTTTAATTTATCAAAATAAGATATAATTTTTTTCTTACCAAGTTTTTTTTTAAATGAAAATATTATTGCGTCTTCCGTGGATATTTGTGATAGAGCCGCACTTAAGGAGCTAAAGAGCCACATGCGGCTCTGGAGCCGCACTTTGCCGACCACTGCGTTAGGAGAAGGAACAGATGTTTATCTAAAGTGATTTCATGCTTAAAGAGAAATGATAACTTTTGATAAATAACAAGTTTTAATCTTTAAGATTCAATGTGGAATCACTAAGGCTTTGTTAAATTGATGGTAAAAGAATATCTAGAAATAATTGATTACGCCAATTAGTAATAGATTAGGCAATTTTTTTATAATATATCTAAAATAAACATATTTGAAAAGCAAACTTGCGTTAATCTAAAGATTATTTTCCCCATTATGAAGAATCGATTTAGCTGCTGCAGCTGCTGTCTTAGCTGTTGAACTTGGTGTTTACATGTAGTTTTGCAAAAGCAATAAGCTTTATAAATTTGAGAGTGTGTAGAGAAAAATGCACGATGGAATAAAAAATTTTAACATTCAATTAATGCTTCTAAAATTCTTACTAACTATTAGTTCTAGAACAATTATTTTAGCTAGAATCATTTATTAGTTCTAAAACTGTTAAATTTACGGTAGAAACATACCACGTGGATCATACTGCTGTCCGTGAAACAGAAATTTATTTTGTTGAAAGGGCCATTTTTATTAATAATTTTAAGATGCTTTTTTTGTGAAATTTTAATGCGTTCAAAAGCAATCGCAGTTTCGATTGCATTTTTTTGCGAACTTTTTCTTCATTTTTTGCTTTGAACCAAGAAGAGAAGCTATGATCTGCAAAGAAAAGTAATAAAAATTTGCTTATCTCTTGCAACGATTAAATTAATAATATTAGAATATTCTAAAATAATAGAATTTGTCAAAAAATAACAGATTATGTCAATTATTGATAAGATATCTAAAACAGGATCAGATTCGAGAAACATTCGCGCATTTCCCACGACGATTTCACGAAAAAAATGGCAGCCTTTTATTATATTTATTTTATTTAATTTCTACAAGTAATTAGTTTCAAATTTCGCGATTCAATGGAACTATTTAAGATATAACGCTTAAACTAATAATAATAGAATATTCCAAAATAATATTATGCCAGTTCTTAATCAGATGTCCATAACTTATGGAATTAGCCTAAAGAGAATTTCATAGAAAAATAATAATTTTAAATAAATATTCGCTTATATGATCCAATTTTTTTACAGAAAAGAAAGAAATATGACCACGTTACATTACTTACGTTATTGTTTTACTCTAAAATGGCCTGAAATCCGATAAATAATTTCACTGTTAGAATTTTCATTCTGAATGAATCAGAATGAAAATTCATTATCATTCTGAATGAAATTGATCGGCAGCAGTCTGTCAAACCAATTAACTGTAAATTTTCTTGTTAGGAATATTTCTGTACTTTTACATGTTTAAATCCGTTTACTAAATAAAAAAAAGTATTCGGTTTTGTAACCATTTACAGTTGCCATGGTTTCAAAAACCGTAAAAATGAATATTAATTGAACATTGCACATATGAGTTTGGTTATATTAAGCCTTTCGATAGGTAATGAACATTGGAGTTAGATTTTGGTGAGGTTGTGTTTAGTCAAGCGAAACGTGGCTTAATTACTTTATGTCGGGGTGCCATCTAACATGAAAGATGTAAATACTAGACTCGTTTGTGTTAAGCAGCTCTATAGCACGTGAATGAGCGATACCTCCTAGAAAAAAGAAGGCCTCAGCACGGATTACCATAAACAAGAAATTTGATCCTTTAGTAGTCCAAACGTAATGACATCTTTCGTAATTAACCACCACTGCGCAGATTAGTTACCCGAATGTAGCGACGTCGTTCTTATTTTTTACCCACAGCGCAGATTATGTTCGTTACGTCGGACTACTAAATTGATCCGTGGTAAGGCCTTCTTCATTCAAGGAGGTGGTGGAATGAGTGTCTCGTATTCTAATAGTCCTGATTCACCAATTGAAGAGTGCATTAGACTGGAAGCTCTTCGCGTGCTGAAGGAATGGAGGAAATGTTGTGGTGTCAACGCTGGGGTTCGAGCCACCTTTCAAAGCCGTTCGTGAGATTGACAGATTAGCCCTCTCAGCTAAAGTATGTACTCAACTGAAAAGAACTAAGTAGATTCATAAGGTATTCACCACACACTTATGTTTATAAGATTATTAGGCATTCTATGATAAAAAAATACAAATATGAATTCGTATTCCTTATCCATGGCTTCGCTTTCAACTTTCGAAGAACATTTACTCGATTCTCATTGGCAGTGGCTCATTTCTTAAGGACAGATAAAATTCTGATTGGTTAATCATATTGGTTGAAAATGGTCAATAAACGATGCGATTTTTTCACAGTTAACAGTTTGATAAGCATATTTTTCATGGTTACTGTTTTGGTTAAATATGGTAAAATAATAGTTTATTAAACTGCTATTTAATCATTTTTTTCGAAAAATTTCGAACAGAGTAACGAAAAATAGGAATTTTAAATAAAATTCATCGTCTTTAATATTTGACTGAAATTGAATAAAATTTAATAATCAAAATTAAATTAAATTTATAAATATTTATTAATCAAATTAAATTCAATTTATAATTTAGGCATATAAATTATAAACAGAAGTAAAACCGCTGCATTTAAATAACCTGTCTCGAAAAAATAAAAAAACATCAATTATATCAATCGCAGGAAATGCAAATTTTCATTTCGTCCCCACTAACTGAAATAAAAATAAAAATAAACATTTTTTTTGAAATTTAATTTAACATTAAAATTAATTTTAACTTTCGATTAAAGATGGCATCTAATTTTACACAGTGAAATGTTCTAAAAAAATTAAATACTGTTTAAAATAGGCTTTATTTTACGTCAAAAATCTTTATTTTAACTTTTAAGCAATTTTCATATTATTCAATTTAATTCCAAACATGTGTGCAATTTTCTCTTTGAGTTTTCCCAAGCCGCAAGAAAGTAAAAAAACAAATATCGAAGCGGAAAAACAAACTTAATTAAATCATAAAAAAATGTTTCATTCAGTATTTATCGAATGGTTTCCCCATCAACTACCAAATTCTCATTTCTAATACCCTCTAACCTTTTGCTGCGTATTCTTGTAATTTAGGCGTAGGCGGAAATATTGAAAGTTTGTAAATAAAACGTCGCATTCCCTCTAAAAGAAACGAAATAAAATTTCAGGTAAAAATAATTTTACTTACACTATATTAATATTAATAAAAATTCAAAAAAATAAAACATTTTTTCTTTAAATTTATTTTTGAAAAATAAAACTTTTTTTTGCAATTTGAATTTTATTCTCTCCATTCGCTATAATTCGAAGAGCAAAAACGTGAATATTACTGTGAATTCGATTTTTTTTCCCATGAGTTTTTTACCCTATTAACTTCGCGTTAATTATTCTCTATTGCATAATTATTACTCCTTTTCAATCACTGCATAAAGACCAAGGGTGCGCGGTATCAGTCCTTGTTAAACTGTTCTACCGTAAAGTGCTCGACTTCGCGAGCAGGTCATCATGCTACCAAAGCAGGGGAGTCGTCCCCTTTGCAGAGCATCAAAATTGCGATGGCATGTCTTCGAATCATCCTCAGGAATGTTTCCCAGACCGTCGCCAATAACCCATAGTGCAGCTCTAGTGTGACGTAAATAAAGTACCTACCTACCTTTTCAATCATTTTTTTTTAATAAAAGATGACTGAAAGAAATTAATCACTGTAAACGATAAAGATATTTAACCGCGACGGCAACATTTAATTCAGTACCAACATTAACATAATTTAATGCCCACAATGCATACGCATGCATTCAAATTCCTCTCATTCAAATCAAACCTTCTAAGTTCTGAATGTGCATTGTGATTTATATTTGTTTTCAAAATTTGTCTCCAAGAAGTGTTTATCTCGCAAAGATGCCTAAGCGAAAATTTAAAAACTCTACACTTGGGCAATGTAATTAATCTTATAGATGACATAGATAGAAATCCAGTAGTGAATAGGTATGATGTAATATTGAAGTATAGAATTCCAAGTGCTATCTTGATGACTTGAAGAGAAAGTGCCTTAAGCGATTTGAATCGATGAACTCGTTGACAAAGACAGATGTTCATACCTTAGAAACAAGCACCGAAACTAATAACGATTTGAGCTTCCGATAGAACGAATAAGTTCATCCCTTTTCGAGTTATCGCGAATTGATTGCATCTGTTACCGTTCCCCCAACCAAGGCTGATGTGGGCATCACTTCCATTTCCACAAACATCAAAAATACACATAAAATTTTATTTAAAGAACATTTTTTAGGTACAGTACAGAGCAAAAGTTTTAAGCTAAAGGAGATATGTTTTTCTGTTCTAACTTTTCCTGTAAGCAAAATTTCTTAATGATGTAAATTAGTAATTTATAGCTTTAGTCAACCTACATGCGGAGCAACTACTAATAGACTTGAAAAATTTTAATAGCCACCCTAAAAAATAAATAACTAATGTTAATGTAATAATAATGTGATAATAAACTAATCCTTTAGTTCCATCGGTCCTCTGGTTATAAATGTACTTCTCTTATTACTTAAATTTTGAGTTGAAGATAATATGGACTTGACTAAAAAGAATAATATCCACTAAAAAATATCAAATCATATCCCCTGCCAAAAATAATTTCCAATTCTAAAATCCACCACCCAAAAAAAAGTCCTCTTCTTTTTAAACTAACTTTTTGTAAATGTGCTTCTCTTATTTGTTATTTTATAAGATTAAAAGTCGTGCATTGATAATTATGCAATAAATTTTGCATTGATAATAGGTTTCGGCATACTTTTTGAGTCCGAAGAAATATATATATACAATTTTTGGCAACTTAATAGACCACCCATGTTAATCTGGAGTTAAGCTAGATAATCTGTATATTAACTGATTTCTAGTATACTTTAGCGGTAACATATTAAAGATAGGTCTCGGCACACTTTTTGAGTGACATATAAATGCTAAAAATTGCTGAAGTTAAGCTAAAGTTAAAGTAAAGTAAAAAATGGCTAAAGTTACTGAAAAATAAGAAGCTGAATCTTTTTAAGAGACAGACTAAATAAATAATATTATTGAGATTACTTACTTATGGATTTAATACTTCTTAAGTTTCACACTTAGTAATTTTTTATATATTTCCTTAATACGGAACTGAACAAAACTGACTTTTGTACACTTTTTTTTTAGTTTAAAAGTAGTCTTAACCTCGAAGACTACTTTTTCACAACAAGTTCTTTTTAAATAACAACTCACCTTTAAAAGCTATATATTATTAGCAGAAAATCGTCGTCTTACTGTTTCATGAATTTTCATGGAACAGGAAAATCGTATTATGTGGTTATTAATATAGAAAGAAGATCTATATATCTTTGGCTACCAGCATAAATTAACGTTAAGTAGCAGCGATATTTACCTTGAATTTTTAATTTATTCCTTATTTAAGGGTATTTATTATCCTTTCTTGATATTATACTCCATCAATACTACACTTTTCGTTTTGATTAATATTCAAAATTTTAGAATTAAAGAGTTGTTTTTTTAAAATTAGAAAACTATTAAATGGCATTACCTAATTATGCAAAACTTTATGCTAAAGACATTTATTTACCGTTTTAAAATTATTAAATGGTAAATAATAGACACTTTTGAAGAGTTTATTTACTATTATAATAAAATTTTAGTAAAAATTGTGTTAAGTCAGAAAATAATTAAAATTAAATAATGATCAGAATTTATTTTCGCTCTATTACTGAAATCTCATCAGCGAGGACTTAAAAGTAGTAATTATAATAAATAGTGACTAAAAATTAAATGAGAGAAAAAAAAAGTTTGTGAACGAGGTCGCAATGATAAAAAAATGAGGTTTAAATTTTATACCAAAAGAATCAGTAGCTAAATCTGTATTAACGCATTAAAAAGTGGGGGAACTTTTTATTTAATAGTTTTTTTTTAACTTTTAAGCAACAATGTGCCATTTGTAAAAGAAAAAAATGATAACCAAACAATTGTGGTAGTTTTTGAGTGAAGCGCCCGGGGAAGGAGCTCCCTAAATATCAAATAACTAGTGGGCTGCGCCCCCTGCTCGCTAACGCTCGCCAACCCCCGAAAATTGCTCCGCAATCTTATATGGTTTGCTTCGCAAACCAAGCTCGCTTCTAACTTGGGTATATTGCAAATGCACAAAATTCTAAGAATTCAAAACAATCATTCAATCACAACTTTTTTTTTAAAAAAAATTACATCTTTTTAGTAAATACTAAGTCATTAAAATAAATTCCAATTCAAATAAATGACATGTAATTCGTTAAACCTATTAGAAATGTGCTATAGTATAATATCTTAAGATAAAATTTCTAAAACTGATATCTCTTTAAAAAGGTTAAAATTTTGGCTATAATTAAGTCTATTAAAAATTGAAATAAGTGAATTGCAATAGAAAAACCTGCATAAACAAATAAATTCTAGTAAAACAAATAAATTCGTGATTTAAATCAAAAATCGTCAAATAAATTCGTAATATATAAATTCGTGAAAAAAACGCTTTCGACAAAATACTAAAATAGAGATCTATCGACAAAGACAATTCACTTCTGCCTAGCTTATGCTCTCTCTGGTTATTTCAGTTTCCATTTTTAAAAGCGCTATATGTTGAGCCAGCTCAGATAGATTTGGCATGTGACATTTTTAACGGCAATCATTGGTCGATTTTCTAGCGTTGCCATTCGGGGAGTTGTAATGAAGCTTTTTATTGTCGCCGTGTAAGAGAAATATATATATAGATGACTATTATTATTACTGACTAAATTTTATAATTTGTTTTTTTTTAATCAATACATTATTGCATCGTTAAACAGAGAAACCTCATGAAACAATTATTGAATTAAAACTCGAGAAAGCCTATTTTCACATAGTAAATATGCAACTATACGTAACAACTGAGAAGCAACGTGCACGAAGAAAAAAAAATTAACAATTCCGATATGTAGGAAAAAAGAAAAAAACAGTTATATGAATAAAAGAATTTCATATTAACCCCTTCTTTCTTACTTCCGTGAAAATCACGGGGTGAGTTTTGCCCCCTTTTCCTTGTGCCCCAGATATTTCCGGGCTGGAGATTTCAAAAGCAACAAGCCAAAAAGATTAAATCACTCTATTTTTTATACCCGGAATCATGTTTATTTCACAATCTCTTCACTAAATGGCAGTACCACTATTTATAATGCGTTCAGTTAAAAATAGTTTATTTTAAACTAGATGTCAGTATTCATTAATATTTCAAGCTAAAAATGAAACCAAAATTTTAAATACATTCATAAAGTGTACATGTACTTAGTTTTATATAATTTTCTTGAATAAAAAATAGGCACTTTATGATAGTTGTCTTCAAAATTAAGAAACCATTAAGGGTTAAAGCATTATTTGACGCACGTGTCACATGACGCACGTGTTTTTGAACTTCCTCGCAATTAAAGGAAAATCAAATTAAATAAATAAATTATTTTGATTGCTGAAAATTGCTTCTGAAATAAATAACAAAACTGCTCATTTTGAAAATTTTTTTTTTTCATTTCAATAATATAACATAAAAATCAATTGCAGCGATCAGAATAAGGAGAAAATCATAATAAAATAATGTAGGGTGGCACATACATTAACAATTACATTCTAAAGAAATTAATATAATTTTAAATTACAAATGAAAACGAAAAACAAATTAATAAATGATGTGTTTATAACTATTCCTTCCAAAAACATTTTTTTCTTCTTTTTAAAGAACAATTAGTAGCATTTTATTAATTGTTTATCTTTTATTGCTTTTACAACTATTTATTTTTTATAAGTTCACACTAAAGATTAAATCTTTCCCAATGAATTAATTGATTATTATAAGTTTTCACAGGGAATACAATAAATTCGCCGAATTATTCTACTGCGATTCAAATTTTCCCCTTGCTTATTCCAGAAATAAAATACAGAGCAAGATAATAACAGAAAATAAAAAATCTGATATCATCAAAATCAATGAAAAGTAATATTACAGCGAACGAATATTAGTCTGCATGGAATCTAACGTTATATAATGGTACAGATTCTAACGTTATATAACGTTATATATTGTATCCTCCTAATATCAAAAGTTATGCAAATTTTTCTTTTGCATAACTTTTAATGTATGTGCCACCCTACATTTTTCTGATGTTATTTAATATTAGGTGTTACTTGAAATGTATGAATAACTTAACAATAACTAGGATCATGAGCATTCCTTAAAATTGTGTTTTGATAATCGCAAATTAAAGCTACGTTATAATTTGATTAATACCAAAAGAAATATTTGAAAAATAAAGAATGTAAAACGTTTGCTTTGTCAGATGATTTTAACAATTTTAGTTTATACTTTAATAAAATTCGAAATCTAGTCTATTAATCATTCTTAAAAATATTTCATTTCTTGCAATAACCATAGTGAAATAAATTACCTTTTTTTATATGTAAGGTGAATAAATCAATATTATATAATTTTCTTGATATTATACTCCATCAATACTACACTTTTCGTTTTGATTAGTATTCAAAATTTTAGAATTAAAGAGTTGTTTTTTTAAAATTAGAAAACTATTAAATGGCATTACCTAATTATGCAAAACTTTATGCTAAAGACATTTATNTATTACACATAGATTGTTTAAATAAACTTAAACGAATTTTGTTTTGCAGAAATAAAACAGATGGCAGCACTAAGAGATAAAATAATTTTATGAAGAAAAAAGAATTAATATATAGAAGGTTTTAATTTACTTCCTTATAGGTCTCTGATATTGGTATTTTAGGTTGGGTTTAACAAAATAATGTTCTGAAATAATCAAACCTTTACGCTATTAACTTGAGATGTTATTTTATTTTTTTCCCAATTTCAATTTAAAGTTTAAGAAGATATATTTTTGAAAAACTAGTTTAAAAAAGGTTTGTAAAAATGTAAGAAAAATTCGTATTTAAATAAAATTCGTAATAAATTACAGTAACTAGCAAGTAGTTACTAATTGCACCTGTTAGATAATTTATAAAATGAAGGAATTTTTGTTAAATTTGTAATGTAGTATTATTACCACATCGATATTAAATTTTTAATTGAACTCATGCTGAAAATTATTCATCATAAAATTATTCATCATTTTTTTCCTTCCTTTTTGTGTCTCGGAACAAGCTTTTTTAATAATTATATTTTAAGCTAATAGTTTAAAGCAATTTTTTAACTTATCTAGGTATAAATGTTATAAAATTCTAAAAAGAATTTTTTTTTTTTTTTTTGCTATTAAATTAAGAAAATAGAGCAACGAGATATAATATCTAAGTTTTTAAATAAAATAAACATTCATGATTTCCTAAAAGCTTTTGTTTCTACTTATTTAGATTGGATTTTTTTTGTACAAAAATAGATTAGAAGCGGACTAGTTATTTTCATAATTTATGTCATTTCATTTTTTTTTCTATGTAATGAAAAAACAGTTGACGAATTTTTTTTTTTAATCTCCTTTCTTTTACGATTACAGTTAGCGATTTTTTTTAATTATTAAAAAAATCCATCATAATGTAAAGGACAAATTGAGAATATAAAGCTTCAACAGCACTGATCTAGCTTGAGTGTAATTATTGGGCGAGATCATTAAAAGTCCTGAACTAAAAGATTCCGGAAAAATATTTTTTTGTGGAGTTAGCTAAAATTTAGTTTAATTCCGGTATTTTTTTTCTTACCTAGCATGAACAACGAACACTATTTTAGTAAAGTATCTGAACAATATGTTTTTTGAGACTTTCAATAAGGACTACACAGACTACAAATACGTAAGCAAAATTTCACTATTCCCATAAGTTAAGAACTGTTATAATTTTCGGCTGTGGAACCCGGCGTTTTTCGAATTAAAAAATTAAAATGGAATGGTTGATTTTGAAGGACTAACTTATTTTATCTTTTATAAATTTTCCAGTTGAAATGGCACTTGTATGTAACTACATTTTGCTCATCGCCGTGACTTTACATTATTAGATTTATAAAAATACATTTTGAAAGTGTAATTATCACTAAAAAAGAGGTGATTCACCTTAGCATATTCATTTCAAATTCATAAAAGTCAATATTTTCAGCAATCATAATAGCAAATCGTGAACATTACAACCAACGGAACTGATATTTTTATAATCATTTTTGGCAATCTAAGCGTCATGAAGCTTAAAATTCTTTTTTAGTAACTCGGCCAAATATTATCCGTAAGAAAAGACATTGTATATTATTACCATTCTATGCAAACCTTACGGTGCGCAATTAAAAAAGAGAGCACCTTGAATAACTTTTAATCTAATGATTGTAATTTCATGTGCTAAGACTCAATCTTAATGGTTTCCGGGCCTAACATCAAATATGATTATTATTTTGAGTAGACAATATTGTAAACTACGAAAACAAATACAAAAACGTTTTTTCTCCAAATAATCATGTTTTTTTCCCCGAGAGATTCTAATTTTAGCCCCTCAAAATATGAGCCACCCCAAAAATACAAAGAGTAGCAAATAGAATCTAGAAAATATAGGAGTAATAGTTAAGGCAGGAAAGCAATCGGGGCTCCTTAATGTTAATTTTACTATTGCGTACTTCACCATTTTAAGAATTTGTATTTTGAAAGTTTTATTTCTCAAGAGCTATTCGACTGATTTCGTTCAAATTTTATTTCTTCAAATTTAAGTTAAAATGATGTAAAAATCTGCATGCGTTACCATTCAAGCATCTTTCGAACCTTGTTATATAAAACAATAAATTATTAAAATTAATAAAAGAATATATTATAACTAAAATATATTTCTCGTATGGAATTTGGATGAATGAATTTTATGATTGCATGCAAAAACTTGAAATTCGCTTAAAAAGTTCCCGAGATACGGTGTAATACATTAAAAGTGAAATTAAACATTGAAGGGCTCGAACTTTTGATTGGATTATTAGGAACATATTTTCCACAATGCTTCTACCTTCGATATTTTTACATCCAAAAAACCTAAATCCGTCATTAAAAATGTGTTTATTCAGAGAGAAAACGTTTTGTACCTGATTTAACTTAATTAAGAATTAGCACTAATTAAAAAGCATATTTGAACAATTAAGATTTTCATTTATTTTGAGGAAATCCTGTTATTAAAACAAAACTGATTGAGTGTGATATCTTCTTTATTTTTTAATACGTGGCATTAATAGGGAAAATTTCTTTCAACACCACAGAATAAAAGATATCAAGTCTTAGCATGGTGCGAAGCATTTTTAGCTTTTCACATAAAACTATTTCTACAAAAAATTTTATTTTTTGCAATTTATTAAGTTGAAAAATGAGAAAAAAACTGTTTTGACAAAATATGAATGTAATATTATATTGTGAAAAATATAGATTTTTATCTTTGAAGAACAATTTTTGAATAAATGGGAGCGTTGAACTTTCCGAAGATTCATTGATGGTTGTTGAGCACCGGAAGAGACCATAAATCTTAACATTTTCTTGCCAGATCCCAGGAAGAAAGATAAGACACTTTTAAAATGTATCAAAAACAATTTATCGATACATTTTCCTACATTTTTTCTCAGTATTTCTTCATTGCTATTTCGTTGGAAAAATTTATATATACAATATAAGATTAATGAACTTGACATTTTAAGTTGATAAAAAAAAAAATTTTTTTTTTTGGGTTTACAGAAATGCACAAGCTGTTAAATTAAAAATTTTATTTCTTTCCATCGATTCTAAGCAGACATTGTGTAAAACAGGGACTCTTGTCAGATAGTCAATTTATGTTTTAAGATAACAAATTATCAATTTAAGATGCTATTCTAAATTTTCGAAACATCTATAACTAATCATCCTCATTTGCATAGTCAGTATAAATTTATCAATTTCCTTTTTCCATCAATTGTTAATCCTCATCTAATATTTTGAGTCTGCAAACTTAATCTCGATCAAGGAGGAGTGCCGTTCATACCCTACTCTTCAATCTAATTGTGTTCCAATGGTTACCTTTCGTGGCTAATCTCCATAATTAATTTAAAATTTAAAGTAAAGAGAAAGTGAGCTCAGACAAATTTGGAGTAAACTATGAAATTTTAAATACGGAAAGAGATTTTGAAAATGCTAAAATGAAATAAACTAACTTTTCCCTCCTTTTAAATTTTAAACAGGGTGCGTAGCTAGATTTTTCAACAACAAAAAGTACCTTTTAAGTACTTTTCAAGCACTCTAAAAATATTTTTAATCATTTTCCAAAAAAAAAAAAAAATCATAATTAAGATCTGAGCAGTAACAAAAATTATTTTTTTCTATCGATTAAAGTTCTTAATTTATAAACAAAAAATCAATAAAATTCAAAAACATTTTCATAAACATCAAATAATCATGATAAAATAACTAGTTTATGATAAATATTGCAGAGAAAATTGTGAAAATCAAGCATTTTTTTGTAATTTATGACGACAATCGACACGGCAAAGAAAAATCTCTTTTTAAAATACAGAAAATTAAGCACTTTTTACAAACCCCGAATAAAAAAGCACCTTTAAGGGCTTTTGGAAAACTGCAAATCAAAAATAGGCACCTTCAAGCACTTTCTAAAAACGCTACGCACCCTGTTAAATTAGTAATGGAGATGAAAGATAATTTATGACGAAACGTTTGTCCCGTGGTATGACGTCCGCTTAATGACCCACCACAAAAATCCGATATTTCAAGATGAATGGGAAGGCCTTTTCCAGTTCGAACTTCATAACTATGACTAAACTTGCAAAAGATGACTGGAAACATCGGTTTCTGGCCATCTGACTGATTACATCTCTTTCACTATATGCGACGCGCACTTTGAACGGAATTCGACGACACTAAAACTAACAACTACACTGCAAAAACTGTTGCGTAGAATCTCTTCTAATTTTGAATTGAACAATCCAGAAGACTGTGCTAGGGACACTTTTTTTTTCAAGTTAACACCAAATTAAGCTTTCGTCTGCACTTTTAAAAGAGTAGTCACATCTAAACACCAAAACTGTAGAAATCGAATACCATTTTGACCATTCGCACCATTTGTGAATTCTTTTCGCTTCCAAAAACTCAAATTTGACATACTTTGGATATTACAAATAGATTTGGTAAAACTGAGAGGGCGCTGCGAGAGCAATAACTAGCAGAGAGCTTGTAGACACGGAAGTGTCAAGATGTTAAAATTCGTTATTAAATAGTTGTTATCTTATATTTGATTTCGTCGAAGATGGATTTTCTGAATATTTGAAAGATCCATGAGATTCTATGCTGATTATTAGATTACTGATATTATTGAATTGAACACATACCAAGATTGTTAACATATGAGAATGATATGGCGTGAATTTTGAAGTTCATCTACAGAAACAAAACAAAAATCACCGTTTCAGAATGTATGTATGTTTTTAATTGCGCAATAAGGTATTATTTATAATTTTTTAAATATCTGCTAATCAAATTAAGTAATTTTATAATATTTAATTTATATTCTCACTTAATTTGCTAAGCCTATTTTAAATTTCTCTGTTTTCCTTCCGTGCTGTGGATATGTTTAATTAAAAAAAAAAATTTTAAAAATTAGTGTATATGTACATCCTAAATTGATGATTCTTACTTTACATCACATCGTAAAAATAACTTTATTGCCTCTTATGTGTATCATATCCTACTATAATAATAAATTTTAGTGTTACCGAATATTAAAAGCTATTTTAGGCTAATTCGCTAATTCCATCTTTTTAAAATAACATTCTTGATATTTCACTACACTAGAAACTATCATTAGTCCTCTGTGTTTCACTATACTACTTTGGTATAAAGTAGTATTCATTAGTAGTAGTATACAGTAATTCATTTTTGGTGTTGAGATACATCAAAATTTTTTACCATGTGCTTTACTTAAGACAATCGAACAATAATTTTCATATTTATTATATAACTTCATTTTAGTTATTTTTGTTTAATGTGTGTTTAAAAATATTCACAAAAAAGGAAAGAAACTAAGTAATAATATTACAAAAAATGCAACCTCTAACTAAATAATACATAGCTACTACCAGAAACTAAATAATACATAGTAACACGATTAGCAAAAAATTTAATATTTTCTTGACAATGTTACAGAAATATTTTCGAAAGCATATAGGAATTTTGATACGTTGTTGCAAAAAGAAAATTTCTTCTGAAACATAAAAAAACATGGTGTTTTAGATTTATTTGCGAGCGTTAATACAATTCACAATATATCTTCACTTCCATCCATAAAGTAAGGATAGTTCAAAATCACACGAAATTGAACTCCAATAAAAATAAATTCACCTGTAGAATTGTCACCCGCATCGTTAAGAATAATATGCATATAACAGGAAGCCACTAGATGACATCGATATTACGTCACAAAGACGAGAGTGTAAGAGGGGGGGGGGTATATAAGTTATGGTGGTAAAGTGGAGTATCCGAACAGTTGTGACGCAGAGAGACGCATATGGATGATTTTTCACGTGGTAGAATTATCGACTGCCTAAAATGTGGGCGTACTCAGGTGGAAGCATCCAAGGAGCTTACGGCCATATTTACACGGTCCAAGTTCTTGAATCCGAGAAATTGGAGGTATTTCTCTGTCCAAGAAATCGGATGATTCGTCGACACTATCCAAGTTCTTGAATGCCTCTAATTGGTCGAAAGAAAAACTTGCGGATGCGTATTGTTCATATTCAACATTATTAAATAATACTTACATAAGTTTAAAATTACTAAATAAATTCAAATATAATCACAATAACACAAATAAACCGTAACAGTTCAAATTATTTGGACTAAAATATATGAAAACAGACAACAAAATGACATAATCTGATGCATGCTTGTTGACGTCACAAAACCTAAGACGCTGGTTGGTTAAGGGTGAAAAAACTCGGATGGAAAATCGAACATGCTCTACTATCGTCCAAGGACTTGGACCAAGAACTTGGATGATCGTTTACATAACACGATCCAAGCTCAAAGCAAAACAAGTTTCTATCAATGTCAATTAATCTTCGTCCAAGAACTTGGATCGTCTAAGCAGGCCTTTAGAATTGCTCAAATAGTTCATCGCTTGGATTTGTCAACGATTCCAAGTTCCAAGGTGATGGAAATGTCAATGGACGTTACAGTGCAGGTCACGGTCACTCCAGAGTTACAATGGCGAATGAAGACCGGTATTTGGCAACAGAACGGGGTTTATAAGAAGCAGACAGAACACAGAATCTGACCTGTTTCGTCAGCTATTCTGCCCTCTCGGGTACCACAATTTCTAGTCGAAACGTGGACATACGTTTTGAAAATATTACGTCTGACAAGCATGCGCGCAAGCTTGTCAGACGAGTTCCACTCTCGACAAATCATTGACTCCAGCGACTAACCTGGAGTAGAAAATCTGCAATGTGGATATGGTCACAGTGGGCTTGTGTGATATTTTCCGACGAGTTCAAGTCGCAGTAACCTCGGACTTGCGTCATATGGAGAACACTGGGTACACATTGCCACCAAGACAACATCATTGAACGACCACCGTGAGCATGTGATATGTGTTTGAGACTTAAATAAAAAAATTTCATTCATGGTGAATTAATAAACTTGGCGCAATTAAGTATCATAGTGCAATATATAAGTTATTAGCAATATTTAGAATTAAGAAAACGTCTCAAATATTTAATATATATTACGTTTAGCACATTTCTAGTAATAAAGTATAGTGTAAACAAAACAAAGAGCATTTTTAGAAACAAAGATTTTATTTTAAGTATTAAATTAAATTTATTCTTCTCCTTTGAATAAATGTGCCTAAATAAGGGTTATAATTTTATATTTCTTAGATAACATCATCGTTACATGGCAAAAGAATTTACCAAAAGTTAACATTTTATAATTAATAGATAACATCATAGAAGCCCTTTTTAGTCCATGTGATATGTTTTTTAACATAGATAAAAAATTTATATATGTTTTATAAATAAGCAACGAAATAATTCTAAAGTGCAATCTATTATAAGTTATTAGCCGTATTTGGAATTAAGGAAATATATAAAATCTATTATATATAATTCTCTTACGTGGCTCCCAAATTTTGGCTGTATTTCTTTTCCGCCGGTGGCAACGTTTGCTTTGTTTTG
>NC_092211.1:40380746-40450161 GCF_043381705.1 Parasteatoda tepidariorum | reverse complement strand
TTTTTATGCTAGTGAGAACCAAAACAATATGGAAATGAATGAGGGAAAACTGGATCCTACCACGTGATTTCCCGGCCAATAAAAATGTAGCGTTAAACGTTTAACGCAACCTTGTTGGAAGTCGCATAAGAAGTATAACTTCAAAAAATTTCATTCATGGTGAATTAATAAACTTGGCATAATTAAGTATCATAGTGCAATATATAAGTCATTAGCAATATTTAGAATTAAGAAAACGTCTCAAATATTTAATATATATTACGTTTAGCACATTTCTAGTAATAAAGTATAGTGCAAACAAAATAAAGAGCATTTTTAGTAACAAAGATTTCATTTTAAGTATTAAATTATATTTATTCTTCTCCTTTGAATAAATGTGCCTGAATAAGGATTATAATTATATATTTCTTAGATAACATCATCGGTACATGAAAAAAGAATTTACCAAAAGTTAAAATTTCATAATTATTAGATATCATAGAAACCCTTTTTAGTCCATCTGATATGTTTTTTTAACATAGATAAAAAAATTTATTTATGTTTTATAAATAAGCAACGAAATAATTCTAAAGTGCAATCTAATATAAGTTATTAGCCGTATTTGGAATTAATGAAATATATAAAATATTTGAAATATTATGTTGAGCACAGTTTTACGAATGAAGTATAGTGTGAACGAAATAGATTACATTCTTAGCAAAGAAATTTTAATTACAAATATTAAAGTATGCTACATTTACCTTTCTCTCTTGGTGAAATGAATTTCACTAATAATTAAAATTTCACATTTTACAGAATATCACTAATTATTAAATTCTCACATCTTCAAAACATTTTTAGGGTGTATAGAAATTATAATACATCTTTTATAGATGTAATATGTTTCTGAAGTATAAATAAAATTTTGTTTCCTTCACGAGTAAATAAACATTTAAATAATTTTTAAATATGTTAGCATAATTTTTACGTACCCAGTGCATTGCAAATTATTTTTCAATATATAAGACTAAGAAAACTTTCTAAGTATTTTCATATAATACCAGTTTTTTTTTTCTTACGTAACATCATAAAAATATTTTCAGTGCATTCAGAAGTTATTAAAAGTATATTTGGTATTAAAAACGTTTTTGAAATTAGAAGCATGCTAATTAATTTAAAAACATCTTGTGACACGAGAGAAAATTAAAATTGCCGCACTTTTTTCGTACTGAAATACAATGTACTTAAATTATAAAGTGTAAAAAATTCCGCAGTAAATGACAGTAAAAAGTACCGCCACCTAGGATGGCGGTACTTCTTACCGTAAAATCCTTACTATCCTAAAATTTTACACAACAGAAAATCTGATATATCGTAATTTTTACAGTGATATTTACTGTAAAATAACTGAATCACTGTATTCAAATGATTATTTCTGAAAAATATACGAAATAAAATTTTACGGTAAAAGTGAAATTTAAGGCAAAATTAATTTTACAGATGATGCACCCATGGTACCAGTACTTTTTACCGCAGTTTGATCCGAAATTTTTGACAGTGCAAATACTCTTTGTCCTTGGAAGTCAAAATTTCAGTGAAAATGAAAAGTAATAAAATAATGAGAGAAAATTTGATACATTTTATTTATGTAATTATAAACTATTCCAGTTCTAAACTTTATTTTGTTATACAAAACCAATTGATTTAGTTACGATAAACATTAAAAATGTATATACTTAAGTATTCAAACTATGCCGAAATGGATTAAATGAGTTTGTTATTTAATGCCCCAGTGAAATCCTTTTAAACAAAATCGTAACACACTCCGTCTACGATATTTGATATTTTAACATAAGCTTCACATTACGAACGAACGAAATCACTAAAATAATCCTCATCCTCCAGGGAAAAGTATTTTATCAAATGTTTTTCGTAACTTGAAATCCCTAAGCCAAATAAAATACACGCTGATATATAATAATTTAAAAAGATTTCAGATTTTACAGCAAGAGAGGGAATGGAAATTTGTGAGCTAGGGTTTCATTACAGTGAAATATAAATTGAGTTACGCAACATATTATTTTGCAATGATTGATATTTGATAAGACACGTATCTTTCCTGAATAAAGATTTTAAGTCAAGTAAGGTATTTGGAATTAATAAATCAAAGATGCATATTGTAATACATGGAAATTTTTCCAAGGTCGAAGTAAACAGAATATGAATATTTGTAAATAGCGGGATCTTTTGTAATTTAATAAAAGTAGTCAGGCATACCTGATTAACGGATTCCTACGCATTTAACAGCCTACATATATATAGGTACACATAAATAGTACACTTTTAGAATTTTCATTAAAAAATTATGGTAAAATAGCCGATAGCAATCTGTGCATCCGATTAACCGTAAAGTTTACGGTAAAGAACATTTTTAAATTTACGGTTTCGAAACCACTCACAACTAGCATGCTAATCATGAAAACAAAATTATATGTTTTTTAACCATTTACAACTAGCATGGTTTCAATACTTTGAAAAGGCAATTTATTTGGGCTTAGAAGCTAGGCTTATCGTTAGGTAATGGGCTTTGGAGAGTGCAGGACTCTCCAAACAAACTCTTCATGTTTGAAAGGGAAAAAAGAAATACTGCGATGTCAACACTGGGACTCGAATCCCAGTTCTGTTGTTCACGAGATTAACAGATTAGGTCTCTGGACTATAACTCGCACGCAGTTTTAAGAAACTAAGCGGCTTCATTAGGTGGTTCAAGTTGGTGCGATAAAATTCTGGTTGTTTAACCGTATTAGGTAAAAGCAGTTAATAAACGGTTTTCCTTACATTGCTATCTGACTGTTTTGTTTGAATATGGTAAAATAACAGTTAAATAAATTTTCATTTAATCATTTTTTCCGAGACATTTTTATCAGCGTAGAGAAAAGAAGAAAATTCTTATTATTTTTTTCTCGTATAATTGTCCCACAAACTACACGTATTTTTATTTTATTTATTTATTTATTCGCTCAAAATAGAAGACTTCGGCAAAGACTTTTTTTTTACTTCACTCTACGTTACAGTAACTCAACAACAAAAAATATTATAAATATCTTTTTAAATCATGCTAAAATATTTAGATTAACATTAAATCGATAACAAACCATTCAAACAAATCGAATTTAGATGCTGAAAGAAAAATTTGAAAGGCAGATGAACAACTTAAAAAAAAACTGATCTTCGTTTTTAGTATAAAAAAAAGCTGCATTTGATCGTATTTAACTACTGTATCGAGCATTTGTGAGAAAGGTTTATTTCCTTATTTATCTTTTCAGGAAAGTCTTAGAATTTTCCTGAATAGAATACAAATTCCTTGTTATAACTCCGAGGAACTCTCCGTTTCGAATAGACTTATTCAATATATATTCGAAATATGACTATACACATGTCTGAGATTTATGAATTAATAATAATAATTTCAATGAATAAAGAATCTCTAATAATCATATGAAACTAATGATTATTAGAGATTTTTTATTCTATGAATCTATAAATTTTCCTGAATAGAATACAAATTCCTTGTTATAACTCCGAGGAACTCTCCGTTTCGAATAGACTTATTCTAATATATATTCGAAACATGACTATACACATGTCTGAGATTTATGAATTAATAATAATAATTTCAATGAATAAAGAATCTCTAATAATCATATGAAACTAAATTATTTGTTATTTGTTTTTATTTATTTATTAGCTTAGCAGGGTTACAATCAAAGACTTTTTATTACTACGCTACAGTAACTAAACAAAAATATTAAATATATCATTTTTAACACCTAAATCTAAAATAATTAGATTAACATTAAGTTGATAAATAATAAACTCTACGTTTCAAATCCCCATTTTCCACTATATATTCGTATATAATTATACACAAGTCTGAGATTTATGATGTTAAGAAAATTAATTTCAATGAATTAAGAATCTCTAATTATAATATGAAACTAAATTATTGGTCCCTGGTAAATGAAAACAGCTTTAAATATGTTAAAAATGCAGTCATGTCATTGCAAAATATTTCTTGTGTACTAATTAATATGAAAGTTATCTAGAGAAATATCAACTTTTCATCATATAAAATTAACAGTATACTATGTAAATTAACCTGTTTTATCTTCAATATTAAGAAAATGTAAGAGATATACATCATTAAGTATCTTAAACAGAAATTTGTTACTAAGAAGGTGTATATATTTCCATATAACAGTGAGTATATGCATTTGAATCGACAGAAATGCAGGAAGTCAGTGCATTCATTGAATATGAATGCAACCACAACCGATCGAATGATTATTTTCTCTTTGAAACTCACGTGTATAAAGATTTTCGTAGACAGAACAAGAAATTTATTTATGTTAATCAATATGGTAATGAAAGAAATAATATGCAATTTTGTTTTCTTATGTTTAACATCATTTAGATCTAAACATAGTTGCGGATAGTTTTGTATGCAAGCAAGTTATATGTAATGCTAGTAGCATTGGGTTGAGTTTGGTTTCCTGGGATTAACTTCTCTTTTTATTGATTCAATCACTGTTTGACGCTTCTTAACCTGAATAATTTTAATATTATATTTCTCAAAAATAATAAGATTTTTTTAACGTTTTTTTTCTCTCATTTACGAGATAAATACGATACGAGGATACAAAAGTTAAAAGGCTTGCACAAATAACATATTGGATATAGGGAAGCAGCAAATATTCGGCCATTATTCTGTATTTAGCTTTTGCCGAGTATTCCGTTCGCCAAATATTTGACCAAATTTTCGGATAAATGTTTTTTAGAAAAATATTGTTCGACAAATTTTCGACAGGCTTTTGTTTTAAATTTGAACAGATTTAATGCAAAATATATCGCCATTCAAACTTACGACAATTTTTTGATATAAAACATCGTTTAACGATAACTTTTGTTCAGAGTTGGCCGTTGATTACAGTAATCAATTACAACTGTAATTGATTACAGATAATTACAGCTATGTAATCAATTACTTGTAATCACGATTACAAGTAATCAATTACTTGTAATCGTGATTACAACTTTCAAAAAATTTTGATTACCACTGTAATCATGATTACAATTTTGATTACAGTAATCAATTACTTGTAATCACGATTACAAGTAATCAATTACTTGTAATCGTGATTACAACTTTCAAAAAATTTTGATTACAGCTGTAATCATGATTACAATTTTGATTACAGTAATCAATTACTTGTAATCACGATTACAAGTAATCAATTACTTGTAATCGTGA
Source organism: Parasteatoda tepidariorum (assembly GCF_043381705.1). NCBI lineage: Eukaryota > Metazoa > Arthropoda > Arachnida > Araneae > Theridiidae > Parasteatoda > Parasteatoda tepidariorum. The sequence continues at coordinate 40,444,871 of NC_092211.1, read as the reverse complement.
TTACAACTTTCAAAAAATTTTGATTACAGCTGTAATCATGATTACAATTTTGATTACAGTAATCAATTACTTGTAATCACGATTACAAGTAATCAATTACTTGTAATCGTGATTACAACTTTCAAAAAATTTTGATTACAGCTGTAATCATGATTACAATTTTGATTACAGTAATCAATTACTTGTAATCACGATTACAAGTAATCAATTACTTGTAATCGTGATTACAACTTTCAAAAAATTTTGATTACAGCTGTAATCATGATTACAATTTTGATTACAGTAATCAATTACTTGTAATCACGATTACAAGTAATCAATTACTTGTAATCGTGATTACAACTTTCAAAAAATTTTGATTACAGCTGTAATCATGATTACAATTTTGATTACAGTAATCAATTACTTGTAATCACGATTACAAGTAATCAATTACTTGTAATCGTGATTACAACTTTCAAAAAATTTTGATTACAGCTGTAATCATGATTACAATTTTGATTACAGTAATCAATTACTTGTAATCATGATTCCAAGTAATTGCGATTACAAGTAATCACAACAAAAACGATTACGAGTAATTATGATTACAAGTAATCAAAATATCTGATTACATGTAATCATGATTACATGTAATCAAATTACATGTAATCATATATTTTGATTACTTGTAATCATAATTACTTGTAATCGTTTTTGTTGTGATTACTTGTAATCGCAATTACTTGGAATCATGATTACAAGTAATTGATTACTGTAATCAAAATTGTAATCATGATTACAGCTGTAATCAAAATTTTTTGAAAGTTGTAATCATGATTACAAGTAATTGATTACTGTAATCGACTATGTAATCATGATTACAGCTGTAATCAAACTTTGTAATCACGATTACAAGTAATTGATTACTGTAATCAATATTGTAATCATGATTACAGCTGCAATTAAAATTTTTGAAAATTGTAATCATGATTACAAGTAATTGATTACTGTAATCAAAAAATGTAATCGATTACATTTTTGGCCAACTCTGCTTTTGTTTTCTTCGCAGACGACTTCTTAATTTAATTTTTTCTATTATTTGATGAACTAATTACTTGACTTGACTAAAGTTACATTAAAGATACAAATATTTTTTATTATGTTTCTCTTTTCTTATTTTATCGGAAATGTTTCGAATTTTTTTTTAATAAGGCATTTAGTTAGAAAACAAAATGTGCATATTTTTTGTGACATATATTCAATTTTCAAACATTTTTTTCTTGCTATTGATAATTTGATTTTTTTTTACTTTTTGTACTTCAATTTTGATTAAATGACTAAATGAAGCAGGAAAAACTCTTTTAACTTTGTAGCAAACTTTCTTTTAACTACGTTATTAATTATAATTAATTATAGCAATTTAATTTTTATTCATTATTTATTATAATAATAATTTAAATTATAGGGAAGAAACGATTTCAAATGAAGCAAAAGTAAACTTTAAAGTTTCAAATACTGAAGAAAATAATATTTAAAAACAAAAATTATAAAATTTTAAACAAATAAAGGAAGGATTACTTTTCTTCTCCTAAACAATAGCTATTAATGCCAAATTTTTTCAGCATTTTAATATTTTCACTAAGAAAAATTCTGCATTTGAAACGTTACAGTTTGTTTATCTGAATAATTTTTTCTCCATACTTTAAATTTGAAATTACCAATGTAGTTTAAAGAGAATTTGACATGATATAGGTATAGCTTCTTTCTTCTTCTTTATGCGAACCATGTATTCTGCAAAAAAGTTCTTTCAAAACAGAACTAACCGAAGTAAAATGATTTCTGGGGAGTCTAACGGTAATAGCACCCTTCTGCTGTTTGCAAAGCTGTCATTAGCCGCTTTTTTTCAATGACCATTTATCATTTTATCGCAAATTAATGGATTCATGGAAAATTTAGTAGATTTCCGAGACTTAGCTGATCCGAAACTGGTGTAAGCTATACTCTGTAAAAAATCCCAGATCAAATTACGGTAAAAAGTAAAGGCACTTTGGGTGCATCATCCATAAAATCTATTTTACCGTAAAATCTATTTCTTATCGGAAAATATTATACCGTAATTTTTACGGTAATATGTATTTATTTAGAGGGATTCAATAATTTTTCTGTAATTATTACTGTAAAAATGGCTATTTTATCAGATTTCTCGTTACGTCACTTCCGGTAAAAATTAATTCTATGGCAAAAAAAATATCTACATTCTGAGTGACGATACTTATTACTGTAATTTGAGCAGGAATTTTTCACAATATAGATGATTAGACGTCGCACAAGTGCCACCATGTGGCATAAAAGGAGTTCTATTAGCGGCATGAGCAGACATTTTGAAAATTGAATAATAATAACGTTGTTTCCAAGAATTTTGCAAAAAATCTGTAAAAACTTTTTTTTTACACACTATTCAATACAACAGCTTTACATATCGTTGCTTGACACCATTATAAGGATGTGGTTAGATAGTGTGGGTATGGTCATAGGAAAAGGCCAACGGTTCAATTTGAGTTTGTATCATGACCATAACAAAATTAAAATATCGCTCAAAATTGACTGACATGCAATCGAAAATATACATGACAACTAAAATATCCAGCTTTGAAAACTTCTTAAAAAAACAAGCTAATCCTAGTCTAATCGACTTCATAAAAATCTACAAATTAAAAAAGCTTCGTTTATTTAATAATTATTTAGTATTAAATATTTCAAAATGTTCATTTTTATTTTATGCATAATAAAACAAACACTCAAAAAATTTTACTAACAATAAAAAGTTGTGCTTTTGTCTTGTTTATTAATTTATTCTTAAATCTCCACTTCTTAGACTTAGCTTAGATAACTTAACTTCAGTTTAGCTTTCAGGTTCTAGTTTAGTTCTCAGATTTTAGTTTTTTCTTAATTAAAATTTATTTTTTTTAAATCTGTTATTTCGCAAATACCACATTGAAAAAAATGTGCTATTTGCGAAAAGTATTATAATCAGCTTATAAGCAATATTTTTTACTTTTTCTACATTTTTAAATATTTTAAAAATTGGAACGGAATGCATAATTTATATTTGCATCAGATGTTGGCACTTTTTTGAAACACGTTTGGTCACCTCTTCATGAAAACTTATTTGTTCATAGCCGTTTTTACTTGACTTTACCATAACAGCTTCTATTCTGAATGCATCACTTTTAGCCCTACTTTGTATTCATCTTAAATAGTCACACCGGAAACTATTATTCAGTTATTTTGCTTCAAGATTTTTTTTATCATTAAAATATAATGTTGTTGTCCTAAACAGAGAATGCAGAATCTTTAATTAGAGGACAGTAGAAATAATGTCTTCCATTTTTTTTAAGGATAACTGAAGATTTATAATATTTGTCTGCAATAATCCCTTATTGAAGCAAATATTTTTGCTGTAGTTAGTTGATTGGATCACGAGCAAAACACCAATAAAGAAAGAAAGAATTTTAAAAAAAAGTCATTGTTAGCAAAAATGTTTTTTTCTTTTTTAAAAATGATCAAACTAAAATGATAATTTAAAAAAATCTGTCAATGTTATTTTACTTAAAATCACCTCTTGGTTAAAAGAGTCGAGGAATTACTTTACACATTAAGGTAAATTTTTTAGTGTGTTTTCTTAAAAAAAAATTACATTTTAGATATTTAAAATACTTATTCTAAAATTACATAGATTCATAATGTAAAATGTGTAATTACGAAATACTTTTTTAGGGAAATAAGTAGAGTATAAAACTATAAATAAAGAGAGTATAAAACTATAAATAAAGTGAAGAAATATGCCAAGTAAAAGAAATATACTGAGCCTAGTAATTCGTGCAATTATAAGACATATAAGAAGGTTGTCCAAAGGAAAAGTGGACTAATGTGGTAGAGTAAAAAATACATTAACGATAGCAGAGTTACCATTCAGGATTACAACTAAGGTAGTGGAAAACAGACTAAGTGTCTGAAAAACCAGTTTATATGAAAGCACATAAAATGAATGTAAAGACAAGCTAAAAACGATGCGGCAAGAATAGAAGTGGTGCGATTTTTACTAGCAGAAATAGATTAATTGCACCGTGCTTTCTTTTATGTCAGGCGTAATGTTGCACAAATGTTACGAGACGTAACCCTTCCACCTCATCTAATTATTTCATACATATTCGATTCGTCAAATTATTTCATATTTACTAATAATTCTACGCTTACTTACTGCCAATAAAACTCGTATTGCAGCACATTCTTCTGGACTTAGCATTCACTTTACAAGCTCTCGTATGAATTGCTTAGGTAACTGTGCGCAAATTGTAATGCATTCCTTTCTTACCTGAGTTTTTATTCCAGAAAAGTAAGGCACTGTTATCGCAAATGCATTTCTGTTGCTATAGCGCATGTCCACTTTACATTTTGATAAACACAGACGTTTTGAAATTAACCCAATATTCACAAGTAGCAATATTCCAAAGCATTTCATAATTCAATAGGATTTAATATTCTCAATTTTTCTATAACATTAATATAAAATGTCGCAATAACCTCAAAATGTAAGAAGCGTTTCTTTTGTAGCATATTAAACATCTTTCTTCAAAAGAAAAATTTATACACTTTTTATTATTTGAATCTTAAAATTGAAATATAAATTGTTGAACAAAAAGTAACTTTTTTACACCAATAATCTACATGTATATATTTCTTTTATGTCGCACCATAAACTTAGGTATTTTTCTTTTTATAGGCAACACTACAGTTAGTATCGATTTTTTAGGTCATCTCAAGTAATAGTTTAAGCAATTTTAAAATAATTAGTTATACTTTAAGTATTGATTTAGATTCATTTCGTTAGACTATCTTAAGTAATAACTTAAATAGCGTTGAATAGTTAGCTATGCGTTAACTATTTATTCAGAACAATTTTGCATATTTAAAGAAAAAAAATCTAGTTATAAAGAAATTACATTGATTTATTTTTTATCCCATCTAAAATTACTGTCGAAATTTTAAACATAAACGGTGCTATGGTGCTGTAAAATATATATATATATATNTACAATATTAATGAAATAAATAATGAGAAAAGTAATGAAATAATATATAAGAATAAAGTAAAATGAAATAGAAGAACTTTAAAGGGAAAACGTAAAGTTCATCATTAGGACACAACATTTACGATAAATGCGATATTTCTGAATAAAGAATAATTATTCTACATATATAGAAACTTAGATAAATCGATAGATATAGATATATGTTATTATTCGGATGAGTTTTCTATCTCATCTCATTACCGAATGGAAATAATTTTAATATTTTTGCTACCTACAATACTGAAATGTCGCGAACTCATAATGTTTTGTGTGGTTTAATGGCTGCCAGAGAGATTTTAAATTCTTATTAAAATTCAGTACATAAAGAACTTTGACAATATCTAGGACATTTCTTGAGAATAGTTAAAATTAAAATCAAAGTACTTCTGTGCGAGCAATAGCTAGAAGGCTAGTATTTAAATATAGTTCTACTGCGCATTCGGCTTGGTTGCCATTAAAATTTATATACTGTTCAAGTTAATTTTGAAAGTTGACCAAGTTCGTCACCATGGGGTATCTAGTTACATAAAATAATTTACGACCCGTACAATAAAGTGAACACAGAACTACAAATATCTACCCCCAGCCATAAAACAAGAAAGATTTACGTTGATGTTTAATTAATCAGCACATTGCTTTATTTTTTTTACTGTTTTTTATAATATACTCGAGAAGGCTTAAAATGAAATAAAGAAGTAAGGAAACAAAGTTTATTATAAAGAAAAAAAATCCTAAGCCTCAACAGCTTTAAGAAAATAATTTATCACCAAAAATTCAGCAAAATGCATACCCGGAATACAAAATTTCAAATTTTTATTATACAATGCCAGATATAATAAGAGCGTTATTTTCCCTCTTGGTAATTCCCGGAAGAAATTTTAGAAGTTAATGAGCATTTTATAAGCGAGGCGCTTCATATTTTATCCTTTTATGGAAGTTTTCAATATTTAATGAACCCGCTGATCTGGAATGATGGAAAACAGAAAATGGGATTTCTTATTCCCAGAGATGGTTTTTCTTTACTTAAATACAAAATATTAAACACTGATGCTTGAGGGTTTTTTTTTACTTATCGCATAAATTTTATTAAAGAATGAAGTTTGAATTTTTAATAATATTCTATAAAATGATGTTATTCATTATAATATATTTGAAAATGAAAAAAAAGCAGCAGATTTGTTCGCTGAATTGAAATTTAAAGTCAAAAACGCATATTTCATAGCCAGAGGAAACTTTTGTTAAGCTAAAAACATTACTTACATTCTTTCATAATCTCCTTAGTATAAACTTTGAACATGTTTTCTCTATACGAAACGTTTTTACTTGCTGAAAATTAGATGTTAAATTATTTTAAATATTTAAAGAATTTTAATAGCGAAAAACTATATACTTTTCGATTTTACGTTTAAGTTTTTAACCTTTAATGTAACCATTGATTTAGAATGATAGAAAACAAAAAATGAGGTGACTCTCAGGGTTAGTTTCATTTATTTATGGTAAATATTGAACACTAGATCCATTAAAAAATTTTATTTGGATCTTATAAATTTTAGTAAAGAAATGTTCTCTGAAATGTTTAATAAAATTTTTTGAAATGATGATAAAGATGTATAAAATATTCAATTTTACTAATGCTATAATAGTTATCTAAAAAAGGTTTCCTTTTTTTCTTTAAAAAAAAAGCCAAAAATTTGTTTGCAAAAATCGTTTTTAACCCTTTAACGCAAATGTGATACACATGGCTCTTTTATGTATTCTTTCTTGCTCTCGAATTACACGTAAAAATATATTTATAATGATAAAAAATGATTTTTAATGATTTCATTAGTTATTACAAAAAATCTGTTAGATTATCAAAATTATATTTGAACAAAAATATGAAATTCAAAAGAGCAGTTTGAAAAGAAAGTTTTGTTTTAAAATTCATATTCAAAAATTTATCAATATTAAAGTTTGTAAATATGGCTGATGTTTGTTCTCCGTCAGTAGCCGCCAATATTCGTATAGTGGAAAATAACTTTATACAGTCTCCAGGAAAGAATATACAAATTTCTTAGTGAAATTTGGATTTTATTATGCATATTTGGTGATATAGAGAATGGCCATTTCTTCATAAAAAATAATTAAAATAAGAAATCCCTTAAAGGGAGGAAATCAGAATACCCTCTTGTTGAGAGATCATACAGTCAGAATATCATTTCCGACGGTTAGAAATTGAGACTAGGGAGGCCCGCAAGGTCACTCCCAGTCTCCACAAATTTAAAATTAAAAGTGAATATAATTATTCCCAACGGACATAGAAAGTATGGGGAGGAGATCCAAAATTGGCGATTTATCATAATATATCATAGCCAAAACAAAGCCAACTAGCATATCAATATGGGTTTGAAAGAATACCTTAGCGATCACGAGTCGCCAACAAATTTATGAGAACTATTACAACCATGCAACCGAAACATTTAGCGGTTGGAAATTTAGAATAAAAGTTATAAATAGATTATTGTTTTCGATTAGAGACGACAGTGAATTAATAAGTCTGCCTAGTAATGAAATAAAAAGTATCCGTTACATTGATCTATAAGAGAAGAATAACTATTTTATATTCGTTTTAAAAGATTAAGTCTTTGATTTACTTTAAATATAATTCTATTAATAAAAATAAGCTTAAGTAATGAAAGATATTTTAAAAGAATAGAAAATAAATATGTAATGCCAATTGTGGCATCACAGTAAATTAAAGAAATTTCAATGATCAATATTTGTTTCTCTTAGATTTAAACAGTGGCAAATAAATGCAAATTTGAAAAAATATTGCTAGAAAGTGAGAACTGCTTAAAAGATATTATGTTTAAAACATAAAAAGATGCAGGTTTTTCATGCTGTAATTCGTTACCATAAATTATTAAAATGCATTAAAACTATACTATTTTTCACTTATTTTGACCTAAATTAATACAATATTAATGAAATAAATAATGAGAAAAGTAATGAAATATGTTTGCTAAAAATTCTACACCAAAGGATTGAAATCATTCATTTTGCAGTCCGGGGCAATATTAGTTATGAAACGTTATTTAAAATCTTAAGAGACATTTCTTGCTTAAATTTCGAATGCATTTTTTTTTTCAAAATAAAATTTATTTTTCTCTTATCCAATTTCAAATTCGTAGCTGATTGAAATTAGTTTTGTTGAAGAATTTCATAAATAAAGCAGTTTATATTTGATAATTTTATGAAAGTTTTCACTACTTATTGAAAATAGAAAATGTGATTTCTGCGTAAGGATATTTTCCTTTGTTCAAAAATTAAATATAAACGCTTTGTGCTTTAATTCTTTATTTATCTTCTAGATTTTTGTAAAAAATAATCTTTGACTATTTTTTTATAATGTTCTTCAAAAAATCTGTCAAAAGTAATGAAATGGAGAAATCTGATATAAACTTTAAAAATATAGCAAATTGGAAAACTAAATAAATTTTTAAAGTAAAAATAATATGAATTAAGTATGATTTATTTATACTATAAAGTATAAAATAAATAAATAGATAAAGTATAAGTTCTAAAAGTATAAGAATAGTATAAGTAAAGTACTATACACTATACAAATATAGTATAAGTATAGTAAAGTATAAATACTATATACTTTAGAGTATAAGTAATTAAAAAAATACAAAGATAAAAAAACTCTAATCTATCTTATGAGATAAAACATTTCTTATGCCTTAACATAAGCTGTTTTGTTTAAACAAACTTTGAACGCGTTTTTCTCTGAAATAAAACGATTTTTTAAAAGTGAAATCAGCATAATTTTTATTACATTTAATCTTTAATTGCATGTTTTTATGGAAGGTACAAAAGTTTAATGATCTGGGATTCAGCCTTAAATAGAGCTGAAAGTAAGAAAAAAACATTTTTTCAGATTTCAATTCAACTACCCAAAGGTTAAGGTATTCAGAATCTGTTAAAAAAAAAATAACAAAAAAACAAACAAAACATTCTGCGACGTCTACAAGTTTCGCAAATAGCTAAATCTTTAAAAGTGGAAATGATAGAAAAAAACTGTTTTCATATTTGATATCAGCATGAAATATATAAAGAATACGCTTGCAAATTCCGGGAGAGAAATAATAATCTTTACAGAGTATATCTGGAGTATATATTTCAAAAATAAGAAGTGATATAAAAATGGTATCAATATTTGAATACGTGCATGCACGTATTCAAATATTACGAAAATCAGCTTCATTTCTTGTTTTTTTTACAACATATATTTAAAGTTGTATATTTCAAATTCTAATAAGAGTTTTTAAATTCCATTTTCGATTTAAAGAACTGCTTAAACATATTTAGATAAAATGCAAATTTAAAAAAATCAATAGGTATGATGTTAAATAATTATATATTCTGTTGAGCGATTTCATAACAAATTTTGAAGTTGTGGTAGGGTTCGCACAACAGGAGGATATAACCTAACCTTCAATGAAAAATTCTGATTGAAAACTTATATATTTCAATAACCACAGGATGTGGTAGGGTTCACAACGCAGGAGCATGTAACTCTAATACAAATGGAAAACTCTGATCGAAAACTTACATGTTTCGACTGTAACCGTGTGGTATAGTAAGGTTTCCACTACAGCAGGATATAACCTAACCCTTAATGATTGAAATTTTATACATTTCAATAACCACGTGATGTGGTAGGGTTCACAAAGCAAGAGGATATAACTGTTTTCCAAATAAAAAATTCGAATCGAAAACTTTCATGTTTCGACTGTGACAGTGAGGTAATAAGGTTACCACGACAGGAGAATATAAAACCCTAATGAGACGATATTAAAGGACCGTACGTATGCAGTTTTTAAATTTTTAAATAAAATTGGTTTTTAAAATTGTAAACAGAATCAACCAAATTTTTCTATCAAAAATGCTGCAAATTTTGTTTTGCTTTTTTAAGTAACGAAGTATTTACTTTTTTTTTCGAAATTAAGTTCAAATAGTTAAATAGTCAAATAGTTAAGATCAAATAGTTATATCACCAATCCATATTTTCTTGTAATGCATCGACTGACAACCAATGTTTGAAGTATATTTTCTTTTGCCATATCGTCATGTCTTGTTCTAATTAACACTAAAAAGACTGAAGTTTAGTATATACCTATATTGCCCAGAAGTAGTCAAAATGACTGGATTGCAAAAGAATAAATAATGTGTAAAGAAATTTGTTTAAAATTAATTTTTAGTATTTTTTATATTATTTACAGTTATATAACAAGTTATTATTAAATATTAACAATAAAAAACTTATATGTTGTACAAAATTCTGAGAAATTGTGTCATTATATACATCATTGCTTTTCTAATTGAAATTAAAAGCAGTCAAAATGACTTCTTAGACAATCTAGTGTTAATCCCATATTTCAATCTGACGAGTTAAAAAATATGGTATTTATTTATTTTTTTAAATTAGGAAGTATTTACTTTTTTTTTCGAAATATAAGTTATGACCAAAATAGTTATATCGCCAAACCATATTTTCTTGTATTATCGTCAAGCCATATCAATCATCTTGTATTATCGTGAAACCATATTTTCTTGCAACGCATTGACTGACAATCATATTTCAAGTATATTTTCTTTTGGCATATCGTCAAATGGCTTGTCTTGTTCTAAATAAACCCATATTTCAATCCGACGAGTTAGAAAATATGGTATTTATTTATTTTTTAAATAAGGAAGTATTTACTTCTTTTTGAAATATAAGTTATGACCAAAATAGTTATATCGCCAAACCATATTTCCTTGTATTATTGTCAAACCATGTCAATCATCTTGTATTATCGTGAATCGAAATATAAGTTATGACCAAAATAGTTATATCGCCAAACCATATTTTCTTGTATTATCGTCAAGCCATATCAATCATCTTGTATTATCGTGAAACCAAATTTTCTTGCAACGCATTGACTGACAATCATATTTTAAGTATATTTTCTTTTGGCATATCGTCAAATAGCATGTCTTGTTCTAAATAAACCCATATTTCTATAATAAAAAATATGATATTTATAAAATATGATATTTAAAAAATATGATATTTATTTTTTTTAAATAAGGAAGTATTTACTTTTTTTTCGAAATTAAGTTATGACCAAAATAGTTATACCGCCAAACCATATTTTCTTGTATTACTGTCAAACCATATCAATCATCTTGTATTATCGTGAAACCATATTTTCTTGTACCACATCGACTGACAATCATATTTTAAGTATATTTTCTTTTGGCATATCGTCAAATGGCATGTCTTGTTCTAAATAAACCCATATTTCTATCTGACGAGTTAAAAAATAGTATATTTATTTTTTTTAAATAAGGAAGTATTTACTTTTTTTCGAAATTAAGTTATGACCAAAATAGTTATACCGCCAAACCATATTTTCTTGTATTACTGTCAAACCATATCAATCATCTTGTATTATCGTGAAACCATATTTTCTTGTACCACATCGACTGACAATCATATTTTAAGTATATTTTCTTTTGGCATATCGTCAAATGGCATGTCTTGTTCTAAATAAACCCATATTTCTATCTGACGAGTTAAAAAATAGTATATTTATTTTTTTTAAATAAGGAAGTATTTACTTTTTTTCGAAATTAAGTTATGACCAAAATAGTTATACCGCCAAACCATATTTTCTTGTATTACTGTCAAACCATATCAATCATCTTGTATTATTGTGAAACCATATTTTCTTGTACCACATCGNAAAATCAATGATTTGATCTATTGAGTTCAGAACGAAAATTTAAGAAAACAGCGATTGTGCAGCAATCGCAAAGTAACAGTAGGTCTACTAAAAATAATTGACAAGAATCGTTAAACCCAGACAGAAAAAAATGGTATGAAATAATGCAGAACGAAACGATCGCTGCAAAAGTCTCACTGAAAATAATTTACAAGAAACGCGACAATTATTTCCGACGAAATAAAATGCACAACGATCGCAAAATGACTTAAGTCCCATTGAAAATAATCTTCAAAAAACGCAAAATCCCAAAGACAAAAATGGACATAAAGAAACTATGCATTGCGTTCTATATTACAACGCTGATCCTCGCACGAAACCGGGAGTTCTGATTCAATTCGCTCTTCGTCATTCAACATCACAAAACTAACATCATCTTAATAGCAAAATCTCTGCAGCTAGATGAAATCAAAATTGTCTTCGTTAGTGCGGTAACAACGTTAGCCTAGTCAAGGATCCTTGCATATTAAATCGTTAAACCACGATTGTTATCTAATTCCGGCGGCTTAAATCAGATTTCTGATGCATCGCCTAAAACGAAAGTCACTACATCGGCCTACTGATATATTCCTTAAATCGATATTTCGCGATAAATCGATTTATCGCCCAGTCCTACTCATAGTATATTTTCTTCCTCGCTGTCAAAAATCCCGGATAAAATTACGGTATATAGTACCGGAACTTTGGGTACATCATCCGTAAAATCCATTTTATCGCAAAAGTATGATATCGTAATTTTTACAGTAATATTTATATAATTAGAGTGACTCAGTAATATTATGATAATCATTACTGCTGAAATTTCAATATATCAGATTTTCGTACCGTAACAAGTACGGGTAAAAATTTTGATTTTACGGTGGAAAGCACCGGCACTCTGGGCAAAGAATATATGTATAATATCACTTATATATTCTTTGCTCTGGGTGCCGGTAATTTTTACCGCAGATCGCTAAGGAATTTTTTACAGTATGCTATCAACGAACCTGTCTGGAATTAACTGTTCTAAGACCTGTAAAAAAATTCTCAGAAAAAATGGTTAAAACAATTTAATTAATTTTTATTGCACCATATTCAAACAAAATAGTCAAACGACCAAAACTAAGATGATATTCAAACTGTTCAATGTGAAAAAAACCGTTTATTAACCGCTTTCACCTGACACGGTTAAGTAACCATAATTTTATCACACCAACTAGGTCCATCTAAATAGAGCCACTTAGATCCTTACATGGGTACATATTATAGCTGAGAGGGCTAATCTACCAATCTCACGACCGACAGAATGGGGGTTCAAGACCCAACGTCGACAGCACAATATTTCCTTCAAACATGAAGAGTTTTCAGCGTCCTGAACTCTCACTTATGGATATATTAAGCAGTTTTATGGCAGCACCATAAAGCTGCTCAACGCAAAAAGTATAGTATTTCCCATCTCTTACGATAGGTGCAACACTCATATAAACTAATTAAACCTCGTTCCGGGATTCATTTGAAAAAAAACACAACCTAACTCCAATGTCCATTACCAAACGAAAAGCTTAGCTCTATTGTCCAGTTAAATATCTTTTCAATTGTTTTGAAATCTTACTAGTTGTAAATGGTTAAAAAGTAGTATGGTTTTGTTTTCATGGTTAGTTGTAAACAGATTCATTCTAGTTGTGAACAGTTTCATTCTAGTTGTAAACAGTTTCATTCTAGTTTCATTCTAGTTGTAAACAGTTTCATTCTAGTTGTAAACAGTTTCATTCTAGTTGTGAACAGGTTCATTCTAGTTGTAAACAGTTTCATTCTAGTTGTAAACAGTTACATTCTAGTTGTAAACAGTTCCATTCTAGTCGTAAATAGTTTAATTCTAGTTGTGAGCAGTTTCATTCTAGTTGTAAGCAGTTTCATTCCAGTTGTGAAAAGTTTCAAAACCGTACAGGTAAAAAATATTCTTTACTATAAACTTTACGGTTAATTGGATGGGCAGACTGCTGCCAGTTATTTCTCCGTAAATTTAGAATGAAAGTTCTAACACAGTAACTAATAAAACAGAACAATGCATGCAAAAAAATACTGTTTAAAATATTATGAGTGTTAGTACTCATANTTGTAAACAGTTTCATTCTAGCTGTAAACAGTTTCATTCTAGTTGTAAACAGTTTCATTCTAGCTGTGAACAGGTTCATTCTAGTTGTAAACAGTTTCATTCTAGTTGTGAACAGTTTCATTCTAGTTGTAAGCAGTTTCATTCTAGTTGTGAACAGTTTCAAAACAGTACAGGTAAAAAATATTCTTTACAGTAAACTTTACGGTTAATTGGATGGACAAACTGGTGCCGGTTATTTCCCCGTAAATTTAGAATGAAAATTCTAACAGAGTAACTATTAAAACAGAACAATGCATGCAAAAAAATACTGTTTAAAATATTATAAATTTGTTTCCTCGTGAAATTTAAATTCCATTTACCTCGTTGATTCAAAAAACGCAGAAAACCCAAAAATTTCTGAAAAATAAGGAATGCTTTAAATAAAATTTTCTGTAACATTATTAAACTTTTGCCAGCCATTAACAAAGTTAATGATATTTTCGCCCTTTACAGATATGAATGTTTGTGTGACATTGAAACATCTGTCCTTGCTTAAGGGAAATGTCAATTACTCAAATAGTTTTCGTCATGAAAATCACAACAGGGTGTAGAATTCTCTCGTATCACGAAAACTTTATGTCGTCAAAAAGCTGTATACCATTAGATTAGCGTAACTATGTCCTACTTCGACTTTATCAAATGGCTGCCTGAAAGCTTTTCTCGCCAAATTGCCTATCCAAAAAGTAAATATAATTCTAAATGTGACCTTCTGAACTACATGGGGTGAAACCCATAACCATTCGGGTGCCTAGCTTGACAAGAAACAGCCTTCCTTAACCCTGAAAGTATTTGTAATATTCCAAAAACTGAGAAATATTATGCAACGGCCGATTTATTTATTTGGTTACTTTCATTTGAGAAGGAACGGTGCGATAAGTAATTATAAAATCTGCGGGAAATTAAGGAAATCGCAGTCTTTGAAAAACTTGTTATAAACTCAAAACAGAAAAAATTAGCTCAAAATCAGAAATTTTTGAAATGATGAATTAAAATTTTGAAGATTGTTTCGTTAAAAAATTTATAGCTAATTTATAATCAAGATAATTGTAATATTTTATATAAGTGCCTCACAACCGCGATTCAATGAGCCAATTTTTTTTAAAGAAATATTAAACCATATGCTTATCATAACCATATAATTAAATATTTTTTTAATTTTTAAACACATGTTTATTAAGTGATTATTGCGAGCAGAATATTATGAAGTGTGTAGTTCTTAGAAAATTAAAAATAATCACAAAATCTATAGTTCAAATATAAAAAATTTTTAAGTACACTGTAAAAAAAAACCTGGATCGAATTTCAGTAAAATGAACCACCGCTCATGGTGCCGGTTAGCTTTACCGTAAAATAAATTTTTACAGGAGCATATTATGGAGCAAAAAATATCATATAATGTAATTTTTACAATACTAATTACCGTAAAATCACTGAACCACTCTACTTAAATAAATAGTACTCTAAAAATAACGGTATGATATTTTACAGTAAAAAATTAATATTATGGATGATGCACCCAAAGTGCCGGTACTTTATATCGTAATTTGAATCGGACATTTTTGCAATGTCGCTTCATTCAAATTCAAACAATTTTCCATGATTTTATAGATCATTAATAGCATTATTTTTATTGAATGATTTATCAAATCCTTTAATTTTCAGAATGTTTTGTGTTTCCTAAACCCCTTAAGCAAATAATATGTGAAGTAGTAATTGTAACTTTAATCTATGTTTAAATAATACAGGGAAGCTTCTACTTAATATATTTTTTTTTTTTTTTTGAAAAAAAATTCCTTGTGATTTATTAAAAGTTTAGGATTGTGACTGTTTAATTTTTTAAATATATATATATATTTCAATGTCAAACTTTAATGTTATTTGAATAAGTAACACTGGGGAACATTTTTTGTTGCTTTTAAACAAACGCTTGATCTTGCCAAATTCGGAAGGGGGGGAATTCAATTCTTAAATTAATTTTGCACCTAAAGCTACAGATTTTTTTAAATGACATTTTAGATTTTTTTGTCGAAATGTAACAAGTTTAAAAATGTTATCTAAAACAGGAGATCACTAAAATGTTGCAACAAACTTTTATGCAGGATTAAAATTGCATGGAAACCCATACCCAGAAATTTCCTCGTACGTTTCGCCGGTACTTCCCTATTATAATCAGTTCAGAAGTATGGAAGAAACAGTTCATAATAGAAGGATAAGAAAGTTTATAAGAAATTCGTCATACGGCGTCTTTAACTCCGTACGACGAAATTTCTGTGGTTCCAGTGCACTTTTAATCCTGATGACGCAAGTTTGCTGCAACATTTAGGCGACTTCTTCTTATATATAACATTTTTAAACTTGCACATTTCAACAAAAAAAAGTATGCTAAAAATGTCATTTAAAAAAATACTGTAGCTTGGAGAGAGAAACTGATCGAAATCAGCGACATGAAAATATCCAAGATCCGCTTAAAAAAATCGCATTGCAACAGAAAAGAAAGAAGAAATATTCCCCCATGAATGCAAAAATTTAACTTATTAAACAATTTAACAAAAATAACACTTCAAAAACTTACTTTAAAGATCTACTCCGGAGAAATTCTCAGCAATTTAACAAAGAACTATTTGCTTTTAAACGTTTCAGAATGCAAACATAACAACAAACTACAAACATAAGTTCAAGCAATCCTAGTGATTCGAGCTATTAAATACTAGTTTTAAAAATTCAGAGCGAATAAAATCACTTAAAATTCCGATGTAGATCATAAATTTACTCGCACCTGAATTAGATATATATCGTGTATCTCAACTATGCTATCGAGCTAGCTTCGTGCGGAGCATTAATAATTGTATTTTTAATTGATAGTTCTTGATGAAGCATTCATAAAAGTAGTAACCTTATCTGCGGCTTGATTCGCAAACAAGTTAGAGGCGTTATAAATAAGAAAAAACATGACATCTACGGAAGGAGAGGTTATGATTTTTAACGAGACTGTCTCTATATCTACAATTGTCACGAACATATGAGCCAGTCGCATACTACTGAATGCAATTGATAAAATAAACATTTAGTAGAGAAAAATTTTTGAAAACATTGAAATAATTTCATTCCTTTAATTCAGTATTATTTATGAAATCTTTCTGTATTCATAGCACTCATGTTATATATTATGTTATTTGATGCCTGTGTAAATTTGAGATAAATATGTAATCATTTTGTCATTTATCACTTTCTTTTAGAATGGAACCGTAACATAATTGCGTATTATGCAATTCCGAGTCCGAGAACCGACTGCGATTAATACAATGTTCATTTTCTTGATGAAATACGATGTAAATCATCAAAAAGTTTCTATTTCTTTAATAATTCAATAGCATAAATAAAGTTTTCTGTATTCACAGCATCTATGTCATATATTTTATTGCATCTGCTTGGAATATGTATGGAATTATTGAATTTATATATGTAATTTAATACTTGAATTTATATGCGTAATTTAATACTTGAATTTATATATGAAATTTAATACTTGAATTTATATGTGTAATTTAATACTTGAATATATATATGCAATTTAATACTTGAATTTATATATGTAATTTGTATTGAATATATTTTGAATTTACATGAAATATTTGCCATTTATCAATATATCATTTTCTTTTAGCGTGGAAGAGTAACATACTGCATACTTCCATCAGGGAACAGACTGCTATTCATAAAATACATATTTCTATGATGTGTAAAAATATTGAAAAGTTTATATTTCTGTAAAAATTCAAGGCCGTTAAGAAATTCTTCCATATTTATAACATGCATGTAATGCGGTGTTATTTGATTGCATATGTTTGGAATATGTAGTCAATTTGCCATATATTACTTTATTTTATTATGGAACCGTAACATACTGAATGCTTCTATCAGGGAATAGACTGCTATTTATTCAATACACACTTTTTTAGTTAAAGTAATGTGAAATAGTGAAAATTTTTCATTTTTTAAATGATTTAATAGCATAAATGAAAGCATACTTCCATGTCATATAATGTTATTTGAAATATATATGTCTGCAATGTATATATAATCAATTTGCTAATCATCAATATATCATTTTCTTTCAGAATGAAACTGTAATAGACTTCATGCTTCTATCCGGGAACAAACTGCTTTTCATAAATTACACATTGAAAGCATTAAAAAATTTTCGCATGATCATTGTGCTGCAACTTTTTTTTAAACTATTGATTTATTTAAGTGAAACTCAATCTAGAGTTTATTTACAAATAATAATGCACTTTTTCAAAAATTATTTTTGACATCTTTTTGCTTTTTCTTAAAAAGTGTCACACTTCCACTTACCTCTTTGTCGCCTGTCACACTACATCAGATAAACATAAACAAGAGCAACAAAACACATGTAATGGCTCATATCTCAAATTTTATTAATTATAAGTTTTAGTGACATTTATAAGCGTAAGATTAATAACGATTGTATTTGTAAGTATTTTGAAAATATATGAAAAAAATACAAAAGTTAATAGCATAAACTATTCAATCTGCTGATTTTAATTGTTCTACCTTCAGCTAAAATGCATAATATTACACTTAGTGTTAACCCCTTCTTTTACCCCAAGCATGGCACCATTTGTGAATAGTTCCTTAAGCAGAACTTAAGAGTCGTCCGCTCCCTTTGCCTCAAGCATGACACCATTTGTAAACAGTCCCTTAAGTAGAACTTAAGGGTCGTAATGGTTAAATTTAATACTAAATATTTAATTATAATTAGTTTGCGCTTTTTAAATTATTTGATAAATTTACTCTAAAATCAACTTCTTTCGAAAACATTACCTGCTTATTAAAGTTTATATGCAAGAATGGAAAATTCATAAAAACGAGTCGTTTATTCATCAGTATATTAGCAATTTAAATTGATTCAAGATAAATTACGTTAAAATGTTGCCGTCAAAGTACAATAAGTATAATTTTTCTCATGTTTATTTAATTAATGGAACGGAGCTAAAAATCACTGCAGCTCATTTTTCAGATACAAATTATATTCAGTTAATATAAATTAGTTTTTACATGAAAATTAATAGGAACGCCACTTAAAAATTATCATTATTTATCTTAATCATTTAGTATCAGTGCTAATTTCGATAAAAGCGCATTATTGCTATTTATCATTAATAAGATCCTATTTTAACAGAGATAATTAACAACTAATGATTGATCGTTTACGTAATAATCATTCAATTCTCTTAAAGAACGTTAAATTAATGAAGTGTCAAAATATAAATGGAAAAAATAGTTGGTGGAACAATAATTTCATCAAGATTTTGCCCCCTTTTAAGGAAAAAGTGTTAATAACTTAATAACTTAAGGAAAACAAGTGAGGTGAATATTATTTTTCAATTCAATTGAATTTTCCGATAGGCATTCATGAACCAGAATGTTAATTATAACTTTAATGAATTTTAATTTATAATTACTGTATTTAAGTAATCAGAATTTAAATTACGATCAAAATCGACTTTATCTACTCATCTTCAACTCAATTGTGCTTTCCGATATATGCATTCATTGAACAGAATTTTAATTGAAACATTAACAGATTGCAATCGTAATTATTGTATTTGTGCAATCAGAATTTAAATGACGATCAAAATCAACTTCAACTTAATTGTGTTTTTCGATATGCATTCATGAATAATTATTAAAACATTAATGGTTTGCAATCGTAAGTATTGTATTTGTGTAATCAGAATTCAAATTACGATCAAAATCTACTTCAACTCAATTGTATTTTTCGATATGCATTCATAAATCAAAATAATCATTAAAACATTAATGCTTTGCAATCGTAAGTATTGTATTTGTGAAATTAGAATTTAAATTACGATCAAAATCTACATCAACTAAATTGTGTTTTTCGATATGCATTCATGAATCAAAATAATTATTCAACATTAATGGTTTGCAATCGTAAGTATTGTATTTGTGTAATCAGAATTTAAATTACGATCAAAATCTACTTCAACTCAATTGTGTTTTTCGATATGCATTCATAAATCAAAATAATTATTCAACATTGATGGTTTGCAATCGTAAGTATTGTATTTGTGTAATCAGAATTTAAATGATGATCAAAATCCATTTCAACTCAATTGTGTTTTTCGATATGCATTCATGAATCAAAATAATTATTCAACATTAATGGTTTGCAATCGTAAGTATTGTATTTGTGTAATCAGAATTTAAATTACGATCAAAATCTACTTCAACTCAATTGTGTTTTTCGATATGCATTATAATGAATGGTTTCATTATAATTCATATTACTATATAAATTATTAGTAATTTAGTATAATCTCCTTGATGAACCTCCTTTTACATCAGACAATACAAACGTATATTATCANACTCAATTGTGTCTTCCGATATTCATTCGTGAATCAAAATGTTAACTGAAACATTAATGGTTTCCAATCGTAACTATTCTATTTGTGCAATCAGAATTTAAATTACGATCGATCTACTTCAACTCAATTGTGTTTTTCGATATTCATTCTTGGATCAGAATGATAATTATTAATAGTAATGAATAAAAGTAATGAATTTCATTCGTAAATATTCTAATTGAGATATCAGAATTTAAATTACGATCAAAATCAATTTCAACAACTCGTCTTCATCTAAATTGTATTTTCCGATATGCATTCAAGAATCAAAATGCTAATTAAAACATTAATGTATTGCAATCGTGTTGCATTTGTGCAGTCAGAATTTAAATTACAATCAAAATGAATTACAGCGACATTTTGAATGAAAGATCCCGTAACAGGGGCCTTTACATAAATCTCAGCGGTATAATAAAATTTCGAAACTTTTAGAAAATAATTTAATATGATATGCATGTATTTATTTTCATATATATTAATTTATTTTCAGAAAATAGTAAAATTCTTTTCTTGTACTTTTCTATAGAAAAATAAGGTTAACATAGAGCTTTATTATATTATATTATATTAAGGAACCTAAATTATAGTTTAGGGTCATGATTTAAAAATAAATAACTGAAAAGTTATTTTTCCTAACTAATTTATTAAACTATATTCAACGTAATATTTATATTAAACTAATCTGCTAACTGTACTGTTTTCAAAAGGCGAAAAAATGCAATGTCTAAGAGTTATAAAAATAATAATATGAAGAGTTATCGGTTTAATACACGTATGTAATTCATTAGTAATAATGAATGGTTTCATTATAATTCATATTACTATATAAATTATTAGTAATTTAGTATAATCTCCTTGATGAAAAGTTTTACATCAGACAATACAAACGTATATTATCATCATTAGACTATAGCTCCATAGATTATGTAATGTATATTATTTATCGTTTCACCATATTTTTTCTGTAAAGTAATTTAGACTATACCTCGTTAGATTACATAACGTATACTATTTTACGGTTTACCATGCTTTTTTCGGTAAAGTATTTATCATCATTAGACTATAACTCTTTGACTGTAACAATTTAGATATATAACGTATATTAGTTTACGTTTCACCATGTTTTTTCTGCAAAGTAATTACCATCACTAGACTATAACTCTTTAGACTACATAACGTATATTATTTTACTTTTCACCATATTTTTTTTATAAAATAATTATCATCAATAGACTATAACTCCTATGACGTATATTATTTTACGTTTCACCATATTTTTTTTCTGTAAAGTAATTAACATCATTAGACTTTAACTCCTTAAACTATAACTCTTTAGATTATGTAACGTATATTATTTTACATTTCACCATTTTTTTTTTACTGTAAAGTAATTATCATCATTAAACTATAACTTTTTGACTATATAACGTATATTTTTTAACGTTTCACCATATTTTTTCCAGTGAAATAATTAGCCATTTTCCGTTTCTATTTTACAAATGCAAATTTAAAATCCTAAACATAACCTTACTGAATGAAATATGTTATTGGATTGAAAAAAATAGAGCTTACTTCTCGTCTGGCACGTGCGTGGAAAGTTGAAATAGTTTCCTAGAATGTATATAAAAAAAAGTGTCAAAGCCGCCGCTGTTTTTGAAATTTTCGACATGCGTGCTGCTCCCTTACACAAAACGAAAACTTTAGGATAAAAAAGGATTAGGATTTCTTTAAGATTTATCAGAAACGAAAACATTAGAACAAAAATTTGAAAATTTTGTATATTGATTGAATGTTTAAGGAACAATCTTAAAATGTTAGCAACCATTAGATATTTTTTTTAAAAAAATACTTACATTTAGAGAAACTTCATAAATGGAGAATTACGATTTTTTTTCAGTCATGTACTATTTTATCCTAGAATGACCGTTAAAAGATAGAGCCTAAGAAATGGAGCTAGGTGCTTGGCCATGGTTGGGTAGTGTGTACTCTCTGATAAAGATGAGCAACACATTTCACTCAATTTAAATTTCGGATTAATTTTGGTAGAATTAGCTGGTTAATTTGGTCGGTTTTTCGAATGTTTTGATTTAAAGGAAAACTAGTCCTAGTAAAATTATACATTTTACAGCTATGTACTTTTATGACTGAAGATAAAAGTAAATAAATAAAAATAAATAAAAACCTTTTGAACTGTTTTTATAGCTTATATTAATTTTTAAATTATTAAATTTAAATGTTTTAATGAAATTCATTTGCCTGATCCTGAAAACTTAATAAAAATATATTTTTATCCTATTTTTTTTATTTATTTATAACATCTGAATGCTTTTCTTGACAGTTGATTAAATTTGGTCTTCTTCTTCGGGAAATGAATTCCCAAAACCTTTTTCATAAAAAGCTTTTTATGCCCTCATAAATAATACCTTTAAGCTCTCCAACTCCCATCTGTATGCTTCTCCCTTTCTTGGGGGAAATGGGAGTGATTTGAGAGAGAGAATTGAATTTCTTCTAAACAGGCAAGTGATATATCGTTTCTGATGTATGAATTGAAGGAAACAATGCTGGTATTGAATGAAACAATATACAAAACAATAGAATGAATAGCTCAAAAGCTGCGATCATTTGCATGCATGAAAAGTACTATTTTTGACTTACTTCGCTACATTTTGTACGTTGCTATCTAGGGGCTATCTGAATATGGAAGGTACATTTACCCGTGGAAATTTTCCTACCGAATTGAATAAGCTAAAATCCGAATTGATGCGATTAATAGTTATGATATAAAAAGAGTTTTCTCCGTAATAATTGCAATTACAAAATTGTACATTTTATAGAAAATAAATCATTTCAACTTTTGAAATATTAGCTCTTTTGACTCGTGTTTGGTATTAGAATGAAAAAAAAATATCGGTATTTGAATGAAAAAAAATATATACGAAACAATACCTCAGATGTCAGTATAGCAAAAAAATTTGTAAATAAGTTCACGTACAAATTTTCACTTTTTGTACATAAAACACTTATGACTTCTAATCTGTTTATTAGAATTGAATTCATTCAATTCAGAGTAAAACATTACATCGGAAACAAAACGTTACATGTTCAGTCTTTAGATGCAAAGTATGAACATAAGTACATGCCGAAATAAATACTTTTAGTCGTAAAATCTCTTGCAGCTTCTGAACTATCCATTTTATTGACTCGTGTATAGTTATATTCTGTTCAGCGTGAAAAAATAAAAAGGTAGCAATGCCTTACTTTTGTAGGTAGCAATGCCAAAAGCATAATTAGTCACAAATACAAAATTGCACTTTTCTGTACATAAAATCCTTCTTCTAAACTATTGTTCCGATCGTTCTATGATTGGTCGCATTCGGTTTACAATAAAAACCTACATCAAAAACAATAACTCGCTTGCCTGTATAAATAATATATAATTCTTCCCTCTATTTATCCATATTCCCCCTCTCAAAAGGGTAAAGCGTACAATAGGAGCTTTCAGCTATTGTTTATAATGAGATAAAGCTTTATTAAGAAAAACAACTTGAGCATTAATTCTTCAGGAAAAACAGTTTTTTTTTTGCTATAATTACTGAACTATTAAAAACTTGATATTTTTTATTACGGATTTCTTGTTAATATTTTAGTAGATCAACTTAGAGAATTTTTTAAACTTCCTCCTACGCTACTCCGTGTCATATAAGGTTATCTCTTTTTCGCTGGATGCCAAGTTCGTAACGACGTCGAAAGACAGGGTACCAGGCGACTATTTGCAACTATTTTTGTCCTGAGTCTACTATGGCAACTTTTTCTTGCCTGAAAAGGCTAAAAAAGCAACTGTTTTCAGGAAAAAGAGACTATTGGGAGACTTATCTGTGCTCCTAGAGATGTTCCTGAGCATAAATTGGGTTGACAAACTGTGACCCGAGGGAGCTTCTGAAAACACAAAGAATTGTTTTTCTTCTTAAAAAATAAAAAATGCTGAAAACTATGAATCTCAAATTTGAGTCATCACTTTTTAATGTGCTTAATTTGCACAAATTCCGTTGTAAGTCTATTTTGTTTCCCGATCGCTTCTTCAGCGGTTATTGCTGTGAAATTCCGCATGATTTTAAAAAACCCAATTTCAAATTTTTTTTTAATACGATATTACGATGCGTGAATATCGAATTTGAATATCTTTATATATATATTTCGTCTGTTCGTGTGTATGTCACTGAACTCCTCCTAAACGGCTGGACTGATTTAAATGAAATTTTCTGTGTACCTTCAGAAGGATTCGAGAATGGTTTAGATTCACAATAGAACATTCTNGAAATTCCGCATGATTTTAAAAAACCCAATTTCAATTTTTATTTCTTTTTAATACGATATTACGATGCGTGAATATCGAATTTGAATATATATATATATATATAAAAGGGTTGCAGTCGAGTGAGCAGAACAAACAGGCACAGGATTTTAAAAAGAGCAAATTAATTTTATTTATTCATTATTTTATTATGTGATTATGGAAATCGAGAGAGTGACACAAAATCGCAGTGTTGCTCCATAAAAGTTAAGGAAAATCTTGCAAAGAAAATCCGTAAAATGTCTCGTTTTGGGGAATAAGGGAAATCTTTAAAATTGTAATAGGTTTATTAAATAAGTCGCGTGATTACCACAAAGAGAAATGTCTTACTTTAAATTAATGCATGATTGAATCAAAAATAGATTGAAGGACAGGATGTGAATTTAAAAGTGTGAGAAAGCGTTTCGTTTTGAAAAATAAAATAAGAAAAGGATTTACAGAAAAGGAATAATACAAAAAGATTAAATGAAGTTTTAATGTTATATATATATGCATATGTATTTGCTAAATCGATTATTGATAAAAGGGTACATTTTCAGAAAAAGTATGCTTTTCTTTAAAAATTGTAATGAAAAAGTATTTTTTTAATGAATTCTAGTAATTAGAAGCATTTAATTTTCTACAAATATACCAATTTCTTTAATATAAAAATTTAGTGCTAGAAAACTAACGTTTATATAAAAATTATCATATTTGCCAACAACTTGACTAAATGGATCATGGTATATAACAATTCAGTCATTTAATAAAATTTTAGTCATATTATTGAAAACTTTTTATTCTTATTTAGGCAACTATTTTCATGTTTTAAGCTACTAAAAGCAACTATTTTGTTTATTTTTTTCTGTGGCAACCCTGAAATAAGGATTCGCATCATGCATTGTAATTAGTTCTTAAAGAAAATAAAAATGTAAAAACTCGAATATTAAGTAGGAATAAGTTGAAATTAACAAACGTTAAGAGTCATGAAATGCATATATTGCTTTATGAGTTCAGGTAGATTTTTTTACACATACATGGATTTAATGAAAGTGTATAAATTTTAGAGTTCAGGTAGATTTTTTTACACATACATGGATTTAGTGAAAGTGTATAAATTTTAGAGTACAGGTAGATTTTTTTACACATACATGGATTTAGTGAAAGTGTATAAATTTTAGAGTTCAGGTAGATTTTTTTACACATACATGAATTTAGTGAAAGTGTATAAATTTTAGAGTTCAGGTAGAGTTTTTTACACATGCATGGATTTAGTGAAACTGTATAAATTTTAGAGTTCAGGTAGATTTTTTTACACGTACATGGTTTTAGTGAAAATGTATAAATGTTAGTATGTAAGAATATGTAAAGAGAACATTAGTCATTAGTTATTTTCGCGTAATTATAGTTTAGTGGAATCTATTAACAACGGAGTTCTTACCTCTGTCAAATATGGAGTACGATGTCTGTAACTCCCTAATTAGTTTTGTCGTCATTAAATTGTAAATTTGTATTTACAATTTAATTACTACAAAACTAAATTACTACGACCAATACACGAAAAAATTTATAAAATCTCTTTCTTAAACTTTTACATTTTAATAATGTCACCAAAAAAAAGGAAAAAAATAATATGTGTTTATATTCAATGCACTAAACGTTTGCCAGAATCCGTTCGTACACACCTGCATGTTAGAAAAAGACTCCAGACTAAAAAAAAGTCATGTGCGTTTATTTCGAATGCACGAAAAAAGTAGAGATGACGTTTTTCCTCCAAATAACATCTCAACTTTATTTAAACATCTGTTAATGCAGCTGTATTTTATGTAAATTCAGCGCTTGCTGAGTATCGATTTAACTTCTCGCGTTACTAAAATATCACATTTAAACGCATTTTTGCTTCGCTTTCACTCATCAACATGAAATTCCTATGTCTATCTACAATTTATGTGATAGTCGTAAAAAAGGATTCTTCGAAATTGTGACTTGTTATTTTTTTATGATCGAATCCGACTAAAGAAAAAGAAACATTCGGTTAAGGTGTTAGAAACGCTTTGAGATAATCATGATTTTTATTTTTATAACAGGGCAGCAAATTTTTTTTTTTAAGAAAAGTTTAATTTTTGTTTCTTTGAAGCATAATAAATGTTATTCGTCAATATTCTTTTTTGTATACAGGGCTCAGAGGATAGAGCATTCGAGTTATGGGGGGAACCGGGTTCGAATTCCAGCGATGGCTGTTCGATGCGAATTCCGCATCCAGCTTGCACCGACCACAGTACTGACGTAAAATATCCTCAGTGGTAGACGGATCAAGGGTTAGAGTCACCTTTCAGTCAGGCAAACAGTGGGAGGTTTTCGTGGTTTTCCTCTTCAAGTAACGCAAATACAGGTTAGTTCCATCAAATAGTCCTCCACCAAGGCAAATTTCTCCCAATACTTGATCCAGGAGTTTCCTTGCATTCTGGATTGGTTTCAAAATTACAAAGCCAAGGAGTTAAACATTAGTAACCATAAATCCAAAATTGGCAAAAAATATAGACAATATATTTAATTATATGAAGTATTTTACATATACTTTAAATCAGATGTTAATCATATCTCTAGTATTTTCAAATAAATATTTAAAAAAGGAGTGATTTCTTTTAAAATATTATAGCAATCTAATTTTAATAACAAGTTCTGTTAAACACAATTTTAAAATAAATTCTACAGCTGAACGTTATTTAGAACTATTCTTTTCAACTTGCACTATTTATTTAATTCTAAACTCTTAACTATAAACATCTACTTAAGCAAATACTATTTTAGAAATAATATCTGAGAATTATTACTTCGAAATAAATAAGGTAAATATTAAATTTTAAAGAACTTAAGAAAGGAATTAAATGTAGCAGAAGAAATAAATCTTCCCATCGCTTTTATTGAAATTCAAAGTAAGCCTATTCTAAGTAAAGAACTACTTAAAGTAAATAACAGATTTTCCAGAATAAGCTACATTGATTAAATTTAAATTAAATGAAAGAATTTGTCGAAAGAGATTTTACTATTTTCGACCTAATGTGTTTTTTCACTAAGAAAAACATTTTAACTGTAATAACAAAATCTTTTTCTTTTATAAAAGCTTTAAAGCAAATAGAAATTTAGAATTTAAAAAATCGTTACAAATTTCTTTTCATGATATTTTCTCCTTTAATAACTATTCTATTGTCAATTATATGAACTGGGGTATCAAAAATAATCTATGACATTTTTTTTTCTTCTCAAAAGTAAGATCTCGAGAGGAAATGAAATTTTCTTCCTCAATGGATAAATTGTCATTAATTAAAGCAAAAAAAAAAAGTTTAAAAGAAAGTCATGAAGAAGTCACTTAAATTTACATCCATATATTTCTCTTACACGGCGACAAAAAAAAAGCCTCATTACAACTCCCCGAATGGCAACGCTAGAAAATCGACCAATGATTGCAGCTAAAAATGTCACATGCCAAATCTAGCTAAGATGGCTCAACATATAGCTCTTTTAAAAACGGAAACTGAAATAACCAGAGAGATCATAAGCTAGGCAGAAGTGAGTAGTCTTTGTCGATAGATCTCTATTTTAGTATTTTGTTGAAAGCGCTTTTTTTTTCACGAATTTATATATTACGAATTTATTTGACGATTTTTGATTTATATCACAAATTTATTTGTTTTTTTATTGTTAGAGCCCCTGAATTAGACAGTATAGATAGTATAGGAGCCTTAATTATTGCTATTAGTTATTCATTGAAAAATGAGTCTCAGTCGTGCTATTACGCTTTAAGATTTTACACTATATAACATTTCTAATAGGTTTAACGAATTACATGTCATTTATTTGAATTCAAATTTATTTTAATGACTTAGTATTTACTAAAAAGATGTAATTTATTCTAAAAAAAAATTTTTTTTTATGGATTTGAATGACTGTTTTGAATTCTTAGAATTTTGTGCATTTGCAATGTACCTAAGTTAGTAGCGAGCGAAGCGAACCTGGTTTGCGAAGCAAACCATATAAGATTGCGTAGCAATTTTCGGGGGTTGGCGAGCGTTAGCGAGTAGGGGGGGCAGCCCACTAGTAGAAGTAATTACTCTGAAATAAATTAGGTACAATGGCAAGACAGAATTAATAAATCTGATTAGCCATCAAAGAAGCCATCAATTGGTTAGAGGCACACAGCTGCAAAGATGCAACAATTTTCACAGACAGTCTGGCTAGTATACACGCTATTAGAAAAACGAAATAAAAAGTCCCACACGTGGCAACAACACAAAGACAACTAGAACACCTAGTCAGAAAATGCAACACGCAAATACACAGGGTGGCAGCGCACACACGTAACATAGGTAATGAAGCAGCGGATCTAGCGGCTAGAGACGCAGCAGCAGGTCACGGAATTCCCAGCGGCGTTCTGCTTCCACCATCGAGGCTAAGAAATAAACTTAAAAACATCACGCTAAAACTTTGGCAAGCATACTGGGACGAAAATGAAAAAGGCTATACAACAAAATCATATTGTCCTAAAGTAGACACAGACCGACTCATAGGCCATCCAGCAGCAATACAATTCCTTACAGGACATGGCTTCTTCCCCTCATTCTTACACAGGATTCAGCGAATAAACACAGACACATGCCCATGCGATGACACAGGTACCCCAAGTCACTCCCTACATGACTGCCCACTAACTGAATAGTACCACCTCAAAAAACCCAATGAACAAGGCAGAACGATATTTGCAGACAGTTTCAAAAACAAGCATATTATGCAAAAACTAATAAATATTCTAGCCATAACCAGGAACATCACAGACAATATGTCATAAACCTAATAATAACTTTGTAAAAATACTGGCTAAATATAAATTTTTGATTTATATTACGAATTTATTTGTTTTACTAGAATTTATTTGCTTATACAGATTTTTCCATTGCAATTCACTTATTTCAATTTCTAATAGACTTAAAATTTCTAAAACTGATATCTCTTTAAAAAGGTTATAATTTTGGCTATAATTATCTTAAGATTTTATACTATAGCACATTTCTAATAGGCTTAACGAATTACATGTCATTTATTTGAATTCAAATTTATTTTAACGACTTAGTATTTACTAAAAAGATGTAATTTTTTTTAAAAAGACAGTTTTTATATGGATTGGAATGATTGTTTTTAATTCTTAGAATTTTGTGCATTTGCAATGTACCTAAGTTAGTAGCGCGCGAAGCAAGCTTGGTTTGCGAAGCAAACCATATAAGATTGCGTAGCAATTTTCGGGGGTTGGCGAGCGTTAGCGAGCAGGGGACGCAGCCCACTAGTTGTTTGAAATTTCTCAAAGAAAATGGTTTAACAATTTATTTAACTGTTATTTTACCATATTCAAACCATAAATAAGAAGGTATTTAAAGTGTTAACTGTGAGAAAACCCGTTTATTAACTGTTGTCACCTAGTATGGTTAAGCTATCAGAATTTTATCGCACCAACTAGGGCCACCTAATGAAGCCACTTAGTTCTTTGCAACTATGTATATATTAGGGCTAATCTGTCAAGCTTATGACCGTAAGAAAGGGATTTCAAGTCCCAGTATTGATACCACAATATTTTTTCCATTTCCTTTAACATATGAAGAGTTTCCAGTATTCTGCACTCCACAATTTGTGACCCTGAATTATTTAAATACGATATTCTCATTTACACATAGATGGCAGCCCCATTGAACTGCTTAACACGGAAATACTAGTATTCTCCCTTGCACACGATAGATGGCACCACCAGATACACTAAATAAGCAAAAACTACATTCCACGGCTCATTTGTCAACTCAACCACAACCTCACTCCCAAGTCCAAATAAATGTTATTTTTACGGTTTTGAAACTATGCTAGTTGTAAACGGTTTCAAAACCGTGAAGGTAAAAGAATGTCCTTTACCGTAAATATTGCGGTCAATTTGAAGGTAGACTAATGACAGTTATTCTAATATAATTTTAGAATGAAAATTCTAACAGCACACAGTAACATTCGATTAAATTGAAATTTTGTAAAAAATATTATTCAAAGGACGTTTTTGTATTCAAGTTAGTATCATAAAATATCGTCAATAATATTAATTATGCTCATGTTCTACCCTTGATTATTTTTGAAAAATCCAATTATTAGATCAAAAGTTTTTTTAACTGTATATTTCACTATCATACAAACAATTAGCAAAGTTAAAATTTTCTAATTTCGAATTCTGTTTCCGTTTAATACAATATTAAAAAGAAATAATAGTAACAAATACTCCGATATAAATAAAAATGGTGATTTATGTAATAATAATTGAGTCTAATAATCAATTTACTATATGACTAACAAAAAATATGTGTTTCATCATTTTTAGAAATCGCATTCGATTTCTCAGAAGACTGAATAAAAGCTGTGTCGCTTTTAATAAACAGAATTTTCATTTTTAAAATAATTTATTTAGTGAACAACAAGTAACTACGTCGGGACTAAGTTATTTCGAACTTAATAAGATACATTCCTGTTGGGAACCATTGCGTAAAGGGATAAATCTTTCTTAGAAACAGTATTTTCTAAAATGTCGGGGAAATGTATGATACTAAAACGCACATTGTATACTTAACAGTTAACGAATGGGCAATGAGTATTGCATGAATAACATTAAATATACAATCTACCTGTTAGTATCGTACATACAATTGATAAAAATAACACAATTTATTGCTTTATTTTATGAAAATTTTTTAAAAAATAAATCATCAGAAATATTAAAAAAGAAATTACAAAATTTTGCATCAATATATAGCAATCGTAAAATCTGATAGTATTTGTTATTTTTAGAAAATGCATTGCTAAATGATGATTGCACAGTCGTTAAACAAGATTGATATTTTCCTCTTGCAAAGAAACTACCTTTTGTTCCAATTCTCTCCCGTCTGTTGCCCAAAAATATCAAATATTTACGTCAATTAGTGTTTATCATATCTCTTGTCATCAATCTTTTGTCTTATGTCCTGCTATCGTGTACATCTAACATAATGATAGGACAAACGCCAGAAAATGAGAAAGCTATTTTGGTTTCTGGTCTTTCAAAATGTTAGTAGAATATTGTATTGAAAGTTTATTTATTCTTAACATTATTATTTCACCGTGGTCTGGGATTTTAACGAAAAAAGGAAGTAAACATTGCATTTAAAAATTCATTTGACATACAAGAAATATCAAATTATACATTTATTAAAACAATCGTATAATTTAAAATATATTAAATTCTATGATGCTAAAATTGCAATTTTAAAGTACTAATAATTAAAGGATCTTCATAAGAAAAAGAAATTTCATTAAAAATTACACATCCGCCACATTTTCTGGATAATGCCCCTTAGATCAAAGATTCACAATTTGCTTCGACTACGGAACTTTAAATGATCGAGCTTCTTGGCTGCGCCCCAGCATTACAAAAAAAAAGTTCATTAACTGCTGTGAATATATTTATTAAAAAAAGAAAAAAAAAAAGAAAGAATTTTAGATGCATGCATTCGCTGAAAATGAATATTTAAAAGAAAAAAAACGTTATAACCATAAGGAATAGTAATCAAAGAAACATTATTCTTTATTTTTGAACTTAGTTGTTTATATTTTATTTGAAAAACTCTATGAGAAATATTTTTCTTTTAAAAAAAACATATAAGTTCATAATTTATTTAATATATTGTTGTATAAAAAAAAAAATTTTAATTTTGTTACTTTTTCATTGGTATTTTACATAAATAATTTCATATAAAAAACCGAAATTAAATAAATTATGGATTATATTGATTGCATATTAATGTAATCATTACTTAATNTTATTTAATATATTGTTGTATAAAAAAAAATTTAATTTTGTTACTTTTTCATTGGTATTTTACATAAATAATTTCATATAAAAAACCGAAATTGAATAAATTATGGATTATATTGATTGCATATTAATGTAATCATTACTTAATAGAAAAAATTCAAACTCTCGGAGCTCCTGTAATCCTTCTACGGAACCCCAGCGTTCTGAGGAACACTTTTTGGGGAGCGAGCCTTAGAGTGTTGTGAGAAACATTTGCATTAATTATATATAATACACATTATATATATATATATATATATATATATATACACATATGCATATATATATATATAAACAATACTGAAGTTTAGACCTGTCCACACTTATTGAANATATATATATATATACGAACTCTGAACAAATAAAAAATTTAAAAATTTTGCTTGCACATGAAACAGAAAGAAAGCTTGTCTAATCAGAAAATGAATCAAATTTACAAAAGCAAAAAAGAGACAAAGAAGTAAATTAACTATTAAAACATTAAATCAAAATGGAAGCTTGTTCTCGTATGGGAAATAAACTATTATAAAAAATTAGATAAAAAAATTACCATTTAGCATTGAACTCCATCGTAGTTTTTAAAACTCTTCCGGTAATTGCAAATTAAATCTTCAAAAAATATACAGTGGAATTTTTTTCTAGTAAATTGAAACAACGGTAGTTTTTAAACTTCTCTACTAAAATCTGTGAAAATTACGGAAAATACTTAGTAGTTGCCATTATTAAAAGTATTATTGAAAAAACGCTTTTTTTGAAAATTCGATTTATAAATTATTTATGATTTTCTAGGCTTTTAGAATTTGAATACATAAACTTTTTGTCTGACATTATTTGGATTTATGTTGCTTTTACTATATTTATGCGAGGATTTTATACTAAAATCAAATTTACAGTTATTACAAAAATTAAATTGTAGTAGTGAGTGCTAACGACAATTAAAAAATCTGTTTACGCTGACATTTCAATCAAGAAAGTAACTTCTTCTCCAAGAAAATTCGTTTTATAATTTTTATATTAACTTATTATAACTATATGCAAAATTTTAGAGATAATCATTTTTGCAGCTTTAATCGAGTCTTTTAGGCAAGAAAGTTTGAAGAAACAAAGGAAGTGCCTGAAAAATAAAATGTAGATTGTATAGTAATTCTAATGCACATTCGCAAGGTTTTCAATAGAAGTGCCTGAAAAATAAAATGTAGATTGTATAGTAATTCTAATGCACATTCGCAAGGTTTTCTATAATTTACGATATTTCTTTTTTCTATAACTCAAGGAACTGCTGAATTTTACGTGGCATTTCAAAAACATTGATATATGTTATTTTTAAGAATAAGATATTTAAATAATATGTTGCATATTGTATGATTCATTGTTTAAAAAATCGCTTTATTCTGCTTGATATTTAGGTTACATGGTTTTCTTTGGATAAAGATGATTTACAAATGGCATCCTCATGTTT
The DNA here is from genome assembly GCF_043381705.1 of Parasteatoda tepidariorum. Classification (NCBI taxonomy): domain Eukaryota; kingdom Metazoa; phylum Arthropoda; class Arachnida; order Araneae; family Theridiidae; genus Parasteatoda; species Parasteatoda tepidariorum. Next base: position 40,410,658 of record NC_092211.1, on the reverse strand, counting down.
CGATACATTCTGAAACTTACGTTCGCAAATTCACCATAAAATGTCGCACGGCATGTTCTTCAATTACGATAAGCTACATTTACCACCAAATACCGCTACTATGATTTTTTTTAGTTTTCTTATATATATATATCTGATACGATACTCTCTTCTTAAACAGAGTTCGTAAGGTTCTTAAGATACTGAAATGGGGGCACACAAACTTAAAAGATAAAATATTCAATTTCATTTACTCAAAACATCTGGTCTCAAAATTTTAATTTTAAAGTTAAAGATAATTTTAATTGGAACAATATTGATGCAACGGTTCTCTTACGTTTTTAAAGACCACATGAATCCTGTTAAAATATTAAAATACATTTGTTTACTTTTACGAGAGTAACATCCTTATCAAAATAATAATCTAGACCCAAATGTAAAACAGTATAATTGATGATAAAAGCTTCACTGGCTTCCAAAAATATGAAGTGGGAAATAAAAGTCGACATATTTCGAGCGTTCAAATGTAAGGGCCCATTTTCAAGACTTGTCAGGCCTGAATGACTGGTGACTTTAATTATCGGACGCTCAAAACATGTCTATTTTTGTTATCATCTATTACTTTTTAAATCAATGAAGTTTTTCTATTTTCGAATTAATTAAATATTAATTAAAATTTCTTGGGATTATCCATTTAGTGAAACAGCATATTAAATTATTTAACTCGATATTAAAATAAGTTTTACGTAAGATATTGGATTAGGTTCTTAGACCTAATAATAATTCACTACTTTCTAAAAAAAAATCAACGCAGTAATTTTTTTTTTCTGCAAGATTTAGCATTTTTTAAGAACATAAGAAAATTTCGTTCATAATTGAAATTTTAAAAGTCGAATGTGAAAATGGAATGTCCCCTAGCATCAGCAATTGAAATTAAATAGTTGCAAGGACAGCTATTTCAAACAAACTAGCTTTTCCGTTTTACTTGAAGTTGGTTGAAAAGGTATTTTTTATCTATCGATTCCAAAGTTTATTCCACATATATTTTAGGGTATAATTTAGGAGTATTTCGATTGTGTTTATTTTTACACCCTTATTTGCTTAAAATTCTTAATAATTTGCTTAAAATAAATTATTCAAGCTATATGATTTAATGCATTTATAGCATAATAGTAAACGGAGCTTCCATTGCATATCCTTAACCTAGATACAACTATTATTAAATAAATGGAATAAGCTTAGATAAATAGTAAAATTTGATTTTTTTTCTCGCTTTAGTTTTCAAGGAATAATATGTTTCAACCTAACAGATTTCATTTTGGAGACAACGCTAGTTGTGCTAAAGAATGGAATGGAATTGTGCTAAAGTTGGAATTTATAGGTAATTTGGAATTGTGCAAAAGTTGAAAAAAATTTTAAAAATGAACTTTTTCAACATCTTTTTTAAAGAGCAATTTTCTTAAAATTAACTGTGTAATATATCAGTTTAAACGTCAAAATAAAATTCCATTTCCAATTTGTTCATTTAAAAAAACAAAGCAAAGAATTGTGGTTTTTTCAGTTGCATTAATCTGTTTTTACTTTTCACAAACCAAACAAATAAAAAACAATAATGTAAATAAATAAATAATTTATATGTTCAATCTTAGAGAAAAGGGTGCACTTATTTACTATGATCAATCAAACGTTTTGCACTGAGTAATTTTAACATAGAAAATTTTTTTAAAATCTTATCAGCTAACTGACTATAATTCTTCTGATACTTAAAAAAACTTAGCAAGTACTTACAACGAGTGTTAATTTAAAGAAAACCTCTAATACCAATAAAAAATAGTTTAGTATATTATCCGGAAAAAAATCATTGTACCATAAAGAAAGAGTATAAGATATAATGAAATAATTAGTTGAACAGTTCTGTGATTTTCACGTGGTCAGATAATTGAAAATATAATTTCACAACTAAGATGTTAGGACGACATTTAAGATACTGAGATATTTTAATACGCTTAAAAATTTTGGTTACGTATTCGACAGCTTTTTATGTTCGGGATCCTTTTACTTACTCCTTGAAGTAACTTATCATAGATTATCCTCACTATTTTAGATAATCTTCAGCATAGATTATCAACACTATTTTAGATCATCTTAAACATAGATTATCAACACTATTTTAGATAATCTTCAACATAGATTATCAACACTATTTTGGATAATCTTCAACATAGATTATCAACACTATTTTAGATAATCTATGTTGAAGTCTCAAAAAACAAAAACAAAAAAAGACAATCAATAATTTATATTAATTTCTCGAAAAAATAGTATAATTAGTAAATAGTCAGCAGTTTTGCATCAAATAATTCCAACAGCAGATGTTTTTAATTTCTTTTAACAAGATTTTATTTTTAGCTAGCAGACAAAAATTCTAAGTTTTCGTTTTAAAAAAACTTGACAATAATTTAAAAAGGAACATTACTTTAAAGGAGACCTAAATTAAAGCATTAAAAAGTTGATTAGTATATTAATGAAGAAATAATAAACGTAGTAGCGTAAAGAATAAGATTTTTGAAAATGGTAAAATTTAATTAAATAGTTGGTAATATAGTTCCGCGAAACACGCCCAGACATGTGATTAAAAAATTATTTTTAAGATTAAGACGATATATAAGATGTTGAGAAAGTTTAGGATGCTAAAAAATGTTGACCACGTATTCGTATTTTAAATTATTAAATATACAAGGTCCGGCTATTAATTTCCAGGACTGAGGTAACTGTCGGAGAAAGAAAAGCCGGAATATGGCACTAATGATTGCATATTGAAGAGTGTTTTCTTGCGCATGTGCAGTGCAATCGGCGTCATTCTGAAGTGAGTGGTTCTCGTGGAAAGGCGCATTAAAACGGAGCTCTTAAATTCCTGTTGTCGAAGTGAAATGGAGCAAAGAATTAACATTAAATTTTGCTTCAAATTGGGCAAGACAGCTGCAGAAACCTACAAATTGTTAAAACAAGTTTATGGCAAGGAAGCATTATCTCGCTCAAGAACTTTTGAATGGTTTAAACGCTTTTGAACGCGAAAGCCTGGAAGATGATCCGCACACAGTTCGGCCGCAGTTCGCACGCAAGCCGGAAACAATTGAAAAAGTTTGCGTCCACACATTGCGTTTGCCTGTGAGGCGATTCTTAGCTCAGCATGGTGTCGTTGAGTCGCAGCATCCACCATACTCGCCAGACCTAGCACACACTTTTTCCTGTTTCTTAAGCAGAAAAATTCACTGAAGGAAACAAGATTTCAGGATGTCGAAGCCTTCACGAAAACTGTAACGTCACTAATAAAGAGCATTCCAAAAGTGGACTTTAAAACTTCTTTCCGAAATTTGCACAGCCGAGCACAGACGTGTATTACGGCTGATGGGGATTACTTCGAATAATATTAAATGGCTATGTGTTTAACTTTTTTTTCTTCTGAGTTATTCCATGAGTCCTGGAAATTAATAGCCAGACCTTGTATATTGAAGAAATTGATAAATGTATTACTCTAAATCGATGCATACCTATGTATATTATTGAAATTGTATCAATTATTGAAAAAACAAACTAAAAAATAAATTATAAAATTATAATCACATTAAATAAGCACAATCTGGTGTATAATCATATTCTATCAGAAGCAGGCTTTTATAAAATTCGACATTCGTTGAATAAAATGTTTTTCATTGAATAAAATGTTTTATTCAAATTTCTTACTAAATTACAAATAAATTTTCAGACGTCTGAAAAAGAAACATCGTATTTTATAGTTAAAAAAGTAAAAATAAAAAGATTAGCAATCGGTTATTAGCAAGCAAAAAATAAGTATGAATGAAATTTTACACTACGCGCGCGAAATCAAGTTCCTCGAAAGTTAACCACATTTTAATATTAATCGCCCCACTTAAATACTTCTTCATTGTCTACAAATTATTTTTTAAAAATAATTAATTTAAATTTTTCTCAGTTTCTACTTAATAAAAACGGTTGAAACTTTAGATTTTTCAATTGAAAAATATGTTGATTAATATGGTGTAAAAAAATTCATACCTTGTAATTCAGCATTTTTTCATCCTCAATTTAATTAAATAATAAAAAATAATAAATAATTATTAAAAATTGTTTTTGCATTAAATTATCTTTGAGTAAATGAGTTTAATGCGTGGGTGAAATTTTTTTTTCTTGTATTGCTTAATTAGTTTTAAAAATATGACTTCAAACGCAAAAAGTAAAATTAACATTAAGGGGTCCAAACTTTGAATCACTCTCCTGACCAAACTATGGGGACTACATTCCCCAGATTGCGGCTACCCCGTATATTTTGAAGATTAAGAATCCAAATATGTAAAAAAAGAAATGTATGTTTATTCAGAGAAAGTACGTTTTTGTGTTAGATTTCGTAAGCAATTCAATAGTCAGCAATTATTAATTAGCATATTTGAGGTCACCCCCAGAAACCATTAAGATTGGCACTTACTACGTGAAAATCCGATCATTAGACCGGAAGTTATTCAGGGTGATATCTTTTTTTTTGAGGACTGTACCAGATAAAGTTAAACATTTAAAAATCAAGTGAAAGCTGATCTTGATATTTATTTTCATATGTTAGATACAGCACTAAGTTTTTTAAATAAAATTATTTCTATATGTTAATTAAATTATAATAAATATTACGAAATTAATTGCAATTTTTTTAAATTTAAATTACATGTACATTTGGGTGTTCGTGTTTTTGCAAATGTATGAATTAATGAACAGTTTTTACTACTTTTTTTTATTTATTTGTTTTTCACCTCGTGCGAAGCAGCGAAATTTCAGCTAGCTCAATTTATATTCAATTAATGTAAATTTAAAAATGACTAATATTGATGTTATTTGAAAATCAAAAGGCTCAATAATTATTGTCCTGTGATTTTTTATCAAATCAGAACATTGCTAACACGAATAAAACTCAACACCCTACCTAAACGTTTAATAAATCACTGTAGATTAAGGCGTAAAACATTACCTTTACCATAACATTTGGCAGGGATAGCCTGGTCGGTAGGGCACTGGACCCATGTCCGAGAGTTCGAACCCCACCGGCCGAAGTCTCCCCGTGTAGTAAAATGGTGTCTGATGCATGTTTAATCTGTCGGGTCGCAAAGTCCTCCATGTTCCCACAACAAATTAATACCTCTGGGGTTACTGGAATGGAGATCGATCGTTCAGGTGAAAATTACGATCTGTGGCGGAATGAATGGATGTATGAATGGGTCCGACCTATAAACGGGTGCGACGAAAGGATGTGGCCATAGATGGCGCCATTGGAAAACAAGAACAATCGCATTCCTCTGCCTAAACAGGCATACGAAACCAACCAACCAACTATAACATTTCTGGAACGTCAAACGTATTAGAAGTTAAATTACATATTTTAACTACATATACGTTGGAAATTTCGGAAAAATTAGGGTAGTGACTAATCTGCATATAACCTAAAAAGATTTAATGACATTTTAACATCGATACAGTATTATTTAATTTTTAATTATTTTGAAAAAGTTGATTGATTATTTTAATTGATCATCAGTATAGATCATTTAATTGAAAATTTAACAGTTCATGTAATACAACACATTACCTAAACTTCTAATACATTTTGGTTGGTTGGTTGATTCTAATGCCACTTGCCACACGGGCAAGCCTGCTTGGTGAAACCGAGCAAACTGTAAGGCAGAGTGTGCGATTCTTGTTTTTCAGTGGCGCCATCTATGGCCAAGAACTCGACTTCTGCCACATCATACGTCACGCCTGTTTATAAGGCGGATCCATTCCTACATCCATTCATTCATCCACGGATCGTAATTTCGACCTGAATCAGAGAACGATCGATCTCCAATCCAGTACCCCAGAGGTATTGATTTGTAATGGGAACATGGAGGACTTTGCGACTCGACAGAATTTTAACGTGCATCAGTCACCAACTACATGGGGAGTCTTCGACCGGCGGTGTTCGAACCCACGAACTCTCGGACGTAGGAACTTCGCCCTACCGACCAGGACTTCTAATACATACATGAATTAACGTGTGATACATTGAATAAAAAGTTGAAAATTTTGATAGAATTCTGGAATACTATGCATAAAGTTAGGTATTTTAACATATAATCAGTACATTTTTATTTTGAATAATTTGAATTTAAAAAAAAACCAGTTGAAGCACGCATTTAAATTTGAAACACGTATTTAAATTTGAAATATGAAGTTTAGCAAATTCGAAAATTGCATACACGCATTAATTTCAACACCTTACCTTAACGTCTACCCACGAAAAAAATATTATGGCCACGCTGGAATATATATTTTACACGATATTTATCTATGATAATATATATATATGATAATATAAAGCCAGTTCATGCGGTGTAGCTCTTAAGGCAAATCTCACTCCTTATTTTTTATTCCCTATTATTTTTTATTTATTTGAGTAAGCATCTCACAAATTTGTCTAACCAGAGACAGTTCCTCGTAAATTGTGGTTTAACACCTGCTTACTTCTTAAAAAAAAAAAAAAAATATCTCACATCTTTTTTTTTATATGGTCGGATTTTGATTTCTAAAAACAGATAAACTGCTGCGTTCAGATTCTATTCTTCTATTTCGATGTCAGAAACAGATACAGAATGTATTCTATATTCCTGAGGAAAGGCAATTCTATTTCGATTAGCGATCTTCAAATCATCGCCCTTGTCTTTACATTTGATTTCTAGAAAATTCATGAATTAATGCTGCTTAATTAGTATATAAGAAAGTCTAAAAGATAAGATTAGTCTAAAGATTTTATCAGTAGATAAAGTCTAAGATTAGTCTAAAAGAGTTGTTTCAGACTTAGTAAAATATTTATTTATGATTTTGTGAATTTGTAAAAAAAAGGATGGATATTTTATGAAAGTCACAAAAAACAAAGGTTTGTTCTGACTTATTAGAGAAGTCTGTTTATGACATTGAGAAAAGTCTACTTATACATTAGTAGTAGAAGTATACTATAATATCTATGTAATCATAATGTAATAGTATAACTTTATGTATATTTAAAAAAAAGTTACTGCTTTTTGTAAAGTTTTCTAAAATTTTCAGTTTTAAAATTTAGAAATAAGGACGTAATCGATTCAGTTTTAAAAGAAAATTTTTTTGTGAATGGTCCCTTTTCCTGATAAATTATTTTGTGAATGGACAATGAGCTTATCATTAAATTTTCAAACTATTTTTAAAATCAAAAATATTGTAAAGAATCTGTTAAAGGACTCAATTTTCTCCTAAAATAACTCCTGCTCATAAGTTAAGCAGTAGTTTAAAAAATAATGCTTGCTACTTTCATTTGTAGTTTACCCCGCCATTGGAAATTTAAAAAAAATCTTTCATTTATTCTTCTAATCCTGCTATACTTTTACTGCACTATTAATAAGTTTCTAAAAAGAAAAGATAAATGAATTTATTGTTGCTTGATGACTTAAGCTACCATTACTAGCCAGGTAGCATAAACATCCATTATAGAGTTAAATTGTGGCAAAAGGATTCAGTAGATCTGAAAAGTACCAAACTCAAAGGAGTTTGTGAGAAAGTTTTATAATTTAATGAAGGTATTTCTCTATTTAAATTGGCAACACTCTATTAATCTATCATTATTCCTTCGACTGAAGATTTTTAAGTGTTTTATCATTAATATTCTTAAATTAGGACTTATGTCTGACAATGACAGTTAAATTTGCAGTCCTTGGTCTATATTTATGGTTGTAGTTGTAGTTCATCTACGTCGCACTAGAGCTACACAATGGGCTATTGGCGACGGTCTGGGAAACATCCCTGAGGATGATCCGAAGATATACCATCACAATTTTGATCCTATGGCACCCCCGATCCGGTAGCCCAACGACCTGCTCGTGAAGTCGAGCACTTTACGGTAGAACAGTTTAACGAGGACCAGTACCGCACACCCTCGGTCCCTATGCAGACTGATCCCTATGCAGACTGAACCTACCCGCACACTGTCCGCAGCCAGTGATGCTTGACTTCGGGATCTGCTGCGAACCGTGTCTTAACGATCAGTCCACTGCGGGACTAGTCTATATTTAATCCAGTTATGAATATGTTTTCGGTGTATATATATAAGCTGAAAATTAATAAAATAACCCGAATTACTTCAAAATGAAAACTAAAAAAGGAAAAATATCAAGCGTTGAAAAGTTTATTAGAGAAATATATTTCAGTTATTTTATTTTGATCTGAAAAAAGCGATAAAAAATACTAATGAATTATTTCATAAATGTCTGTTATTTTTCAATTCTTGTCCAATATATGCATTCTTGTTCAATATATTGTTATTAGAAATATATTTTCTCTTAAAAAATGCCATTTCTACTTCATTTGCATTTTACTTGAAATAATTTCTGCAAGACAACCGAAAGATTAAATAGATTATACGTTATAGGCTGGATCTAAATGTAAGCAGAGGTTTCTAAACTCATCGTTGATTATAAAAAAGACTAACCCTCGGCACCCTTTTATCTCTTCGTGGAAACCTAAGAGGTGCTGCGGAACACCATTTGGGAGCCGCTGTCTTTAGCAATAGTTTAAGCAGCGTTAAATACTAAGTAATATGTTAAGAATTTGCTTAGATTAATTTTGTATTTTTATAGTTGCTAAGTAATTATTTAAATTTGATCCTTTTCAAAATGGCTGCAGAAACTTTTCAAAATGGCTGCAGAAACTTTTCAAAAATAACCGGTGATATCGTTCCGCATATAGTCATACCAGTTATTAGTGACGAAACTTGTCTTTTTCAAGCAATAGCACATATATTAAATGATACCCAAGGTATGGCTAAAAAAGTACTAACCCTCGGAGTCCTTTTAACTCTTCATGGAAGCCTGAGAAGCTGTGGAACACCATTTGGGAACAGCTGTCCTCAGTAATAATTTAAGCAGTGTTGAATAATTAGAAATATGTTAAGTATATGTTTTGATTAATTTTATATTTTTATAGTTGCTAAGTAATTATTTAAATTTGATCCTTTTCAAAATGGCTGCCGAAACTTTCAAAAATAAACGGTGATATCCTTCCGCGTATTGTCTTACCAGTTATTAGTAACGAAACTTGCCTTTTTTCGAGCAATAGCACATATATTAAACGATACCCAAGTTATGGCTTAAGGTATTGGCTCGAAAAGATAGATCTAAATATAAGATGAGGTTTCTAAACTCATCGCTGATTGTAAAAAGTACTAACCTTCGGAGTCCTTTTAACTCTTCATGGAAGCCTGAGAAGCTGTGGAACACCATTTGGGAACAGCTGTCCTCAGTAATAATTTAAGCAGTGTTGAATAATTAGGAATATGTTAAGTACATGTTTTGATTAATTTTATATTTTTGTAGAAATGTAAACTTAGTTGCTAAGTAGTTATTTAGATTTAGATTTGATCCTTTTCAAAATGGCTGGAGAAATTTTTTATGGCTGGAGAAATTCTATTAACAAAATGGCTGGAGAAATGGCTGGAGAAACAGTGCAATGGTGTCGCATATTCTCCTACCAGTTATTAATGATGGAACTTGCCTCTTTTGAGTAACAGCATATATTTATAAGGTACTCAAATTATGGTTTGAGACATGCAGTAGAAAAGTTATAGAGTACACAGCATACAACGTAGCATTGGAAAGATTTTCCTATCACATCTAACGACAGAGATGGAAATAATTTTGATTCGTCTATTGCTTACTATACTGAAATGTCCCGAACTTAAGCTTACGTTTGTGTGATTTAATGGCTACCGAACAGATTTTAAATTATTACTAAAATTCAAAATATAGAGAACTTTGAGAATATCGCAGACAGCTCTGGAAAATAGTTGAAATCGAAAAAAAGTGCAACCGCTCTAACAGCTAGTTATGATTAATAATAATTATAAAACTCATTTTCTTTTCGTTTGTAGCGCAATCATAGTCAGAAAAGAAGTTGAAAGTATTTAAATTCGTAAAAATAAGTATCTAACATTTATGAGTGAGGTGCAAATATGACATAAAATTTTCCCTAGTTTTCAAATACACATATTTATCGTATAACTGATAAGCAAAAAAATATTAATTACGTTGACTATATTAAAAATGCAGAGTAAACTAATAAACCGTATGGTTTGATAATGTTGCCGAGAGTAATGCTTGCCTATGGGTGCAACAAACAGTTTTTTCATTATACATAGCTAAAGTATTTTCATTTTATTTTATAAAACTCAGAATGATGGCCACATGGTTTGATAATGTTGCCGAAAGTAATGCTTGCCTATGGGTGCAGTAAAACTATTTTTCATAGCGCAAAGCTAAAGTATTTTCATTTTTTTTAAAAAACTCAGCATGATAATGCTCAGTTAATAATGTTGCCGAAAGTAATGTTTGCCTATGAATGCAATGAAATTATTTTATCATAATACAAAACTAAAGTATTTTCATTTTTTTTTATAAAACACATCATGATAGCTACTGTTCATATCAATTTCCTCTTATTTGTACTTTATTCTTTTAACAAGATTATAGAAAATATTAATGTGAGTTAGTTTACTACAGCGAAACATTGCATAGCGCTGCTTAGATTGCAGGAGTTGGGAATCTGAAATATTTAACGAATTAAGTGAACAAAAATATTACTCAAAATATTATCTGGCAATTACTTAAATTATAATTTATCTCGCAAACTTAATTTATCACATTTGAACGTTTTTCGTCCAATATATTTATTAAAATATTGAAAAATGAAAAAAAAATTTTACAAATTTGAGAAACCAATATTAATGAAGAAATTACTAAGTTACCTTTTGATTCATGAATTCTAAAACTAAATTTATTTGGCTACGTGGGAAAGTTAATTAAGATATGCAAATGAATTTAATTTATTCTAGTTCATCAATATTCAACAAAGAATCTTTTTGTGTGCGCATGTAAAATATTAATATCTATCTCTTTTCTTATTATGGTTTTGCGCTGCTTCGATATTTTATCCAAACATATTATTTAAGTTTATTTATTCATAGCCCATTGTGCAGCTCTAGTGCGACGTAAATGAACAACAACAACAAGTTTATTTATTCAACTGTTATAAAAAATAAAACACAATTTTAATTAAAATACTTTTAACTATAATCGTACATAAAAAATAGAGAAATATAATTAATATATTTAACAACTTACTACTTAAAATAATAGTTATGTAGGATTCAGTAAAAAATTTTAGCGAACAAAAGTTGAACTCGAGTGCTTAGAAAAGTCCGAATTAAAATGAGAGTCGAGAGCTCAGAAAAGTCCGAAGTTAAAATGGGAGTCGGGCGCTCAAAAAATTCCGGAGATAAAGTTGGAGTCGAGGGCTCAGAAAAGCCCGGAGTTAAAGTTGGAGTCTAAAATTTCAGCCGCGAGAGGGAACAGAATTCAATACCTCAATTCGAACCTGGAATTCGAACTTGGAATTCGAACCTGCTGGAATTCGAACCTGCGTTACCTCAATGAGAGACGATTGCTATTATTCTTGAACTGCTGCGGCTGCAGCAAGCTATATGTCAAATCGGAGTACTTTTTTTGAAAAACCTATTTTTTCATTAAAAAAAATACATGGATTCCTGTTAATGATTTTGAAATTCATCCCTGCGTAAGATGGTTGAAAGTAGAGGTTCGAGTTTGGTAAAATTGATTGCAATTTTTAAAAAGATTGTATAGTTGTTATTTTAGATTCTTGGAAACAGTGTTTAATATTTCAACTGCGATAGGGAGCAGAATTCAGGTTCTGGAATTCGAACCTATCTCACCTCGATGAGTGACGTGTGCCTGAACTACTGCAGCTCCATTAAGCTGTGTGTCAATACGAGATACTTCTTCCTGGAAAACCAATTTTTTCATTTATGAAAATACTTGGATTGCTATTTATGATTTTCTAATTCACCCCTGCCAGCACCAGGTGGTTGAGAGTCGAGAGTCGAGTTTGGTATAATTTATTTCAATTTATAAAAAGATTTTATAGTTGTTATATCTGATTCTTGATTCGATATGCAGTTTCAGAGATATTTATTCATTTCTATACATTTTGATTTTTATATTTTTTCACCAGTATCAAAATTCAAATTGTTTTCTAAGCAATAAAAATGAACTATTTTATTCTATGTAAAGCGCTTAAACAATTCGGTTCTCACTAATATAAATGAGTTCTATTAAAGAAGGCTTTATTCATCTGTCTTTTGCATCAACACATGATTTTTCTTCAGCTGCACTTTACCTGACGCTGACATCATTTTCTTTTTGAGAGATTATTTATGAAGCTTCCCACCTCTCTTCTGCTCCAAAAAGCCACTTGTCATTCTGACGCTTGGCAGTCGAAACTTTTTTTTTCTAAGTTTTATTTTAATTCATCTTGCGGCACCAATGCTTATTAAAAAGCTTCTTCTGAATAAAAATAGAATATATGAGAGACAGCAATTATTTTTACTGAACTAAATTGGAATTGTTTTTCAACTAAGACATTCATAAATTGAATTCAAAATGCTAATTTTATAATTTGTATTATAAACATACATTTCGAATTGCTGCTTAAAAAACGTGAACTGAATTCATAAAAATAATTTTTTTTTCAGTTTAAATTTTAAACTAACTAAGAGGCTCCGCTTGCCAATCTCAGTAATTGCTTCTCATTCATCATTGTTTATTTCTTCTTAAACGCAAATATTTTCCATAAAAACATTAAACATTTTGGTTTCAAAATATAATTTTAAAAAAAAACGGCAGGCACTGAACTTTCGTTCTTCGCCTTAGAAGATGCCGGAAGTGTTGCTTATTTATCGTTACCCCGGGGGCACCTGTGAACCAAAGTCATGGAGGCGAGCAGCATTACTCACACCACACTGCCACAAATACCCGTTCATAGGGTGGGCCACATTCATACATTCACACATCAGAAGACAACACAGAGAAGCATCCATGCCCAGAGCGGGATTCGAGCCCGCAGCCATTGGGTCCGCAATCAGGCACGCTAATCACTCGGCCACCTGGCCGGCTCAAAATATAAATTTTTGTAGATTAACGTAATAATAATTTAACGTAATAACGTAATAATATAATAATAACGTAAATAACGTAATAACGTATAATAACGTAATAACGTAATAATATAATAATAACGTAAATAACGTAATAACGTATAATAACGTAATAACGTAATAATAAATAAATGCGAAATAATTTTACTAGTTGAAGAGGCTTGTAACATTTCAAATAGGGTACGGTTTTTATCGTCGCTAATTAAGTTTCTTTTTTTTAAATTTTCAAAAATTTCACTATGAATCTGTAGATTTATCCTTGACAACANATATATATATATAATGAAAATTATCAGCATGAAAATTAAAGAAGTTATAAGGTCTCTTCTTAATATTATTCTATACTATTCTCGCTTTTTATAATTTTATTTATTATTCAAAATTCAAGCTTTAAAACTAAAAAATTCCTCCTTCATTTTATTATAAAGTAATTCTATTATATTAACTTGTTACAGAAAATTTTATAATAAATATTTTTTTGCAACCGCTTTGCAATTATTAAACGGTAAATAGGTGACATTTACTTAAGTAATAAGTGTTATGTTAAACTTGTTTCCAGATGATAATATGGAATTTCAGTAATGAATACAAAATACCTATTTAAAATTGCAAAACTATATTAGTAATTAGGTTTTCGTACTATTGCTGCTCTATATTGCTTTACTAACTGTGGTGTAACATCTATCAGAATTCGATGTCTAAATATTGCGTGAATGTTTACTTTATTATAAGTTAATACCGAATCGAGCATTCTTACACACTTTAAAGTTAAGATGTAACTAAATATTAATAGCAATAATTAATAAAGCTTACACCAATCTAAGATCTTTTTTTCTCTCCTTTCATGGGCAACAATTTGCTTGTGAAGAAAGTCGGAACTCTGTAAATTTGATGAATAATTACTCTATTTAACTAAATTCGTGCATGAAATGGCAATGGAGCGTGTTTTCAACGAATAACAAATACTTTTGGACCACTATTAGGAATTTAATAGTAAATATGTCAGCCAAGATGGCAGTTTGTTTGCATGCTGTCTACTAGTAAAATGTGATTGAAGGAAGTTATAATTCTCTCTACTGATTTACTAAGAATATTGATTGTGGCCGATTATTAGCCAAGTAATGTTCATCTTCTAGTGCAGGGGTGGCAAACCTTGATGCACCAACGTGCCATTTTTTCCAAAAAATTGCTTAATGAGATCATAGACGTGCCGTCAAATAATTCTGACTTCGTGATTATTGGGAAAATAATAATACTAAATACTATCAACTCAAAACTCTTTATTTACATTGAAAAAAGAACTCAGTTATACACGTAATTCAACTTAAAGTAATATCAGTGTGACTTCTGTTGTTGCAGATTAGATGACCAATAACTTATATTAGGTTGTAAGATGTTAGTTTAAGCAGGACTGTTGATTTTTTTTTTGCTAGTTATTTACTGTTAGCTTGTTTTTTACGGTTATTAATTGTTGTTTTAGTATTAATTTTTAATTTTTTTATTAATAATTGTTTATTATTTTGTTTGTTTTTTGTGAATTTTAATTTAGTTGTTACATATGCTTCATAGTGTTATAACATTTGTGTAATAACAATTCATAATGACAATTGTGATCAGTGGAGTGCCCATATTGCAAAATTGGCCATATTGTGCCAATATTGCAAAATATTGCCATTAGTTCGCCATCCCTGTTCTAGTGGAATTGATTTGACAAACTACTCGTATAAACTGTCATAAAATACGAAAATACGTGTATGTTGTTTGTTGTATAATAAAGATATTTACGTTCTTATAAGATTTGCATAAATGTATTGAATATTTTTATAAAATTTAACATCGTTACCGTCATTTATTTTATTTCTTATAATATTCACTTTGCTTGCGTTAAGCTTAGTAAAAATTCATATTAATATTTTCTCTGTGTTGCGCCTATGTTAGATTAATAAACTAAATTTATTCAAAATAAATATTGTAGATACGCATCCTAAGTTAATGGTTCTTACTTTATATTGTATCGTAAAATTATCTCTATTGATTCTGATATGTATCATATTTTATTGTTACTAACAATTTTCTTATTACAGAACAACAAAAATAGTTGCTGCTTCTTTACACCTAGTAGTATAAAAGAACATTCTTAGTGCATCACCAGGAACTATTCTTGACTCTTTGTGTAGTTGAATACGTAGTGGAATATTACTTTACTTTGTTTTCGAGTTAGCATAGAAAAACTGAAAATTGAAATATTTAGCGATTGAGCAGCCATGCGCATGAAAAACAAACCAGAACATCCAATAAAAAAAGGCATTAGCTAAGTATAGCAACATCTATTAAAAAAAACGATACCAACATCTATAAGTTTCAGTTATTTAAACATGCATTTTAATTTATCATTAATCATGATTGAAGCCACGTCGTTCGAAGGCAAGATCCTTTAATTCATTATTAAATTTAACTTAATTTCTTCAAACTCGCAAATTTACAATAGTGTACGTAATTTTTCATAATAACTCACTTTTATGCTTCTTATGATTAATGACTTCGCTTAAACGTTCTAATCAATACTTTAATTTAATATTTTGAATAACTTTTTTCAACATTTGCTTAACTATTTGTTCGGCTCTTATACAAGAGAAATGTAAGTCCTATTCCTTTTCTTGAG
This sequence comes from Parasteatoda tepidariorum, assembly GCF_043381705.1. Taxonomy (NCBI): domain Eukaryota; kingdom Metazoa; phylum Arthropoda; class Arachnida; order Araneae; family Theridiidae; genus Parasteatoda; species Parasteatoda tepidariorum. The sequence goes on along the minus strand of NC_092211.1, from coordinate 40,394,885 downwards.
ACCGTTAAAAAACGCCAAACAATGAATGATGCTTCCCGTATTTAATTAACGACGACATTGATATTTAATTCATTAATTTAATTATGGTAATATGTACTACTAAACTGAACTCAGTGGCGCGACAGCCCATAGAGGGCCAAGGCCTACTGTGCCCATCTCAGTTTTCCTGACCTTGGGCTCTGGGGTGCAGGAGCAGATGTTCCGGTTAGGTGGTCAGCAGAACACGAAACCCCCAGTGTTTAGTTCCCAAGCATGGTTGGTACTCATTTATCGACCCACTGAAGGGATGAAAGGATGAGTCAACCTTTCCCAGTCCGAGGATCGAACCCAGGACCTGTGGCACGGGAGAGCGAAATATGTACTACAGAGTCGCGATATCTCAGGGAATAGAGCGTTCGCCTTCCAATGAAGTGAACCAGGTTCGAATCCCGGCAATGGCAGGTCGATACGAATCCCGCATCCGGCTTGTACCTACCACAGTGCTGACATGAAATATCCTCAGAGGTAGACTGATCAGGGTTAGAGTCCCGTTGCCGTCAGGCTAACCGTGGAAGGTTCTCTTGGTTGAAGGTCTCTCCCTGTAACGCAAATGCGGGTTAGGACCACCGAAAAGTCCTCCACGAAAGCAAATTTCTCCCAATACTTGATCCAGGAGTTCCCTTGTGTTCTGGATTGGGTTCAAAATTACAGGGCTACGTAGTTGAATATTAGTAGTTGTAAACCCAAAAATTGGTTCGACTGTTCAACGACGGTCATAAAATGTAAAATAAAATAGGTACTACAGGAATTGTGGTAGTGGGTATCACCAATAAGAATATAGATAATATGGTAATAGGTTTTTCCTGGTCCACCAAAAAGTATTAGTACCAAAATGTATATAAATTAAAAACTTCGAATATATTTCATATTTTCAGAATTTCATTTTAAAAAGAGTACCAGCATATATACCAAGCTAGTACAAGCTATACAAACCTACTATTACTAAGTGACCGAGAAAAGCGAGCTCGAATTAATATGCAATCCGAAAAGAATTGCAAAAACCGTTCGGGAGATTGGCGAACAATTGGTTGGCTATTTTGAAAAAAAAAATTAAACTTATTTTTGAAGTTTAAAATTGTAGACATACAGTGACGTACAAAATTCTCACATTGACAGCTTTATAAGTACTATGCTATTTCTTAAACTATATTTTCAAATTAGAAGTGCCTTAGATATTAAAAGATATCTATTTTTGTATTAAAAAATTCATAAATATTTTTCATAGTGCATTTTTTTATTTACTTGCGTGTAATTGTAAAATATTATTTACAAATAGAAAAGTAAAAATATAGTTGCTCATCGGGAATTTAATCTAATTCATCATACAGAAAAAAAATAATAATAATAATATTTTTAAAAACCTCCTTTTTGTAGTGGAGAATAATAATTATAAAACAAAAATTTGAAAAACGAAAAACGTGGGGAGCATGAAATACATAACAGTAGCAACATGTGCGCTCATGAGAATATGTGTATGTATATCTGTAATTGTATCTGAATGTGAATGCGTATGTGGTTGTGCATGTGCATGAGTGAGAAAATGTGTATATGTACTGTTATGTATTTCATGCGCCCCACGTTTTTCGTTTATCAAATTTTTGTTTTATAATTATTATTCTCCACTACAAAAACGTGGGTTTTAAAAATATTATTTTTATTTTTAATTTTTTTTTTGTACTCACTTCCAAAATCTCAATTTTTTCACTCACTGTACACAAAACTTTTAAACTGGCATGTGACACTAATTTGAAATAATCGAATCGACAACAAAAGACAATCCCGAAAATATTGATTTTTCTTTAATTTTAATTTTATGTTACTTTGTATAACTTTTTTTCTCTTCATTTTCTTGCATTGTCATCCAATTCTGAACTATGTGCCAAATTTGAAGTCTGTAGCTAGTCGGGAAGTTAGTTTAAAATCGATTACAAAATTCCACCCGAACAGACATACACGAAGGCAAGTTGATATAAACGTGGTAAAAAGAAAATAATCAAATTACGTACGATTACAGCTCGTGAAACTGCCAGAGAAAACTATGCAAAACTGTACTAAATGAGCACGAAAATAAAGACATAGTTTATAAACATTTAAAGAGAAACGCTTTTCAGAAATATTATTTAAATGCGATTCTTTTTCTTAGAATTTTAAACAAAGAAGAATACTTTCAGATTTTCATCAAGTAAAAATAATATTTTTAGGTCAGCGCTGTGGAACACATTTGCGTTGGAACAAACTTATAGTTTTCATTCTCTTATCTTTGTTCACAGGGAACTGCATAACACACTTCCGAATCTCATTTCCTGATTATATAAAATTCGCTACATTTTAAACGTTTGCGAAAATTATTTATTTTCTTTTTCTTAAGAGTCTTCTTTGATTGCAACCAACACAACCATTTAAGAAATTTTAGCATATCATATTTATTTATTATCATATTTTATTTATTATCATATTGATTTATTTTTCACAAATAAATCATTGATTTTTATTTATTCTGCTTAACAGTATCTTTTGAAATATGCAAAGACCTAAGATTCAATAGAATTAATGTCGTAGCCCAATATATATAACGGATGTTAATCTAGTCCCTTAGGACATCAGTTTCTAACTTCTATAACTTAAATCAGAGGTTCCCGAATTTTCGGAAATCGGTTAAATAGTTCCTGAGAAATCGATTTTAAATCTACGACTTTTTAAAATTTGATTTCTCAGGAACTTATTCAACCAATTTCGCTCAAATTTTGTATTTTACCATGTAAATTTAAATACTTTAAAATGGCGTAAAAAATTTTATACTTTACAATTCAAATTTCTTTCGACTATTGTTAAATAAAATAAGAAAAAATAATAAATATTTATTAAAATTTTCTTTTTGCATGGAATTATCTTCGGATAAACAAGTTTTATAATTGTGTTCAGAAATTTTCAATTCGCTTAAAAAATTCTCGAAATATGATGAAATACGTAAAAGTAAAATTAACGTTAAGGGGCCTAAATTTCGATCGTTCTCCTGACTAAACTATTAGGACCATATTTCCCAGATTGTGGCAACGCCCTATATTTTGGGGGTCAGAAATAAGAATCCGTCAAAAAAAGGTATGTTTTTATTCAGAGAAAGTACGTGTCTGTGTCTGATTTCGTAACTTAGAATATCTTCTGCTCTGAATAATTACCGTATTTTGAACTCCCCCCTCGAACCATTAAGTGAAGATCGGGTCATTAGATGAAAAGTTATTCAGAGTAATCTGCTTTTTTTTTTGGACGCACTGTTTATCAATAATTGTTCTTCATAAACTCAAATCGTCTTATTCACACTTAAATATTTAATTGAATAGTATAATGAGCATGGAATTATGAATTCACATTCTACATTATCAAAACCCATACATTGAAACCCATACATTGAAACGGTCATTAAGTTTGTAAAAAATAATACCTTGCAAAAAAAAATTATATTCCATTACATTTTTGGAGATTTAATAAATTTAGTTCCTTCCCATTCTGAAGAAAACTATAGGTATCCGCGAATGAAATGTAAAGCTTCAAAATAAACGAATAAAAGTAATTTGATATAATGAGAACTATGCACAATACATTTTTATTCTGTAACAACGTATTAGGCTCAGTATGTGATGTGCCCATTATTTATTTTTTTCACTTAAAACATTGAAAAAATGAATTTGAATTGAATAATTTATTGACAGAATTTTATTTGCAAGTATAACTTTTTAATAATTTAGCACTTTCTGCGAAAGCTGTCTGCAAAAATTATTTAATTGCTAACGTTGGGCAAATTTTTGTTTGCAAAATTAACTGGACTTATAAATTCATACAGCAGAAGAGTATTATCAGAACATTAGAATATTAACAAGAACCTTACATACATAAGATTATAATATTTACCCAATCAGACAACATTAACAATTAACCAGAAATCCTATTTGAAAAGAATTTACTTGAAGTCTTTACCCGGGCAGAAATAAACCATAAATGTATTCGCTTTATCTTATGTTAGATACATCACAAGAATTTACAATTACGGTAATAATCAATAGCCAGCGCAGAATATAGAAAGAGCATATATATCTAACGATTCGCTTTGTTACCATTAATTAAGTCAAACTTGCGCTTATTTTGTTCGAAATTTGCAAATTCAAAATATTCTGCTAGAAACATCTTTATATGGTAAAAAAAAATGCAAACGACATTAGTTTATTTACTTTTAAAACGAGCATTCAACTTAAATGAACTGCAACTTTTGAGCATTCTTCTTATTTTATTGTCTCAAGAGAATACCTGCAAGTGACGTAGAGTGGGTATCTCGATCCTGATTGGTGGTTGAAACGTTGCATTAGTTTACGCTAGCAACTGTTCTTTCGATTCTCTTACGAATAAGATAAGTTCGTCAAGTACCAATTCTCTTAAGTAACACAGCCTATATTCTTTCACAAACGTTTCAATTCTATCACTATATATTTACACAAAGACTTAACACAAAGACAGGCACGAAGCCATACAGAACATAAACAAACAATTATGCATCGAAGTGACCAAGTACACAAAACAAAAATATATCACGGTTAGAACAAAATACATAAAGAAATAATAAATCTAAGTTAAGTAAAAGAAGCAGACGATAAAGAATTATATTTCAACAAATTCGATGTGCTATACGGGTCTGTATTTATTTAAATTAACGTTATTTAACATTTTAAATTATGTACAGAACTTAGCTCAACTTTAATACACCATATTTCTGATAAAGATTAACTGGTGATGACATCATAGGTCATATGCGTGGGTATTGGTTGTCTTCTTCTTCTTGGAGAGCAAATACCCAATTATTTTTAAATACACTATGTTTGAATTTGTACCAACATTCAAGTAATATAATAGCTTTAACAATGTTCCTGTTTACAGTTAAATACAAATAATTGCTTTCGTAAATTGGAGAAATTCTATATGCATCCTAGTAATTGGCTCATAATTGTTTTATGCCCCGAACATACTTTCTAAATCAGTATAATCAATTTATTTACTTTGCTATTTTAAAGGCACTGTCATTAAATGACAATATTTTATGAGATAAATAATTTTATTCCGTTTCCTATTGCATAAAAAAGTATATAACGGAGTAATTTCTTTTTCATCCGTCAGAATAAAACTATGAACAAAAACTCAGTGAAATAATCAAATGGGACAGAGAATCTAAATGTTTTAATTTTTAAAAATATATTTAGCCTGGAAAAAGAAATTAATTAAATCATCCAAAAAAGAACGTTAATATTTCCTTAGTGGCAAGACTTTTTTTCCTACTTTGATATCGAAACTTCAAGCGTTTCTCAGACTATTTTTCTTTTTTTTTAATGTATCTAAGAAGATGTAAGATATTCTATTTATTTAACGCACTTTTTTTCTATTTTTTTAAATCAATTAACGGAAATTATCGATTTTGTTTGCTTTAAGCAAACGAATTCCGATGTTAAACAGCTTATAATAACATTTTTAGAAGATTACTTCTGCGAAATAAGTGCTAGTTTTTTCATTGACAGGCTTTTCAATTTCATACTTTATAATATTACAGGCAGACGTTGTAGAGCATTTTCAAAGGTTACAATTTTTAATGATTGGGGATTTATGTAACAAATTTCCAAAGGATTTATTATTTATTACTTTGTAAAATATGCACCATCAGGTATTTATTACTTTAGAAATATAGGATTTTACATATTTCTCTAAATTTCAATGCTTGTAATGTTGTTTCAAACATTTTCATAAAAATGGCAAGAATTAATTTTAAACGATTTAGCTAAGGGATCCAGAATTTTTTTCTTAACCAAATTTACGATTGGTTTTGAAAAAAAAACATGTTCAGACATATTTTGGTCTAAGCAATTTGGCACCAAGTAATACTCTAAAAATTTCTAAATTTTCAGCAAAATACTAAAAACTGAAAATAACACCTCCAATTTTTAACTTTGAAAACTCGAGTATTTTGTTTATAGTTATTTATTCAAAATTTTGTCCTTAAATCTGTTTTTCTTAATTTAAATTTTTTCACCTTGCGTGCAAGATTTCACGACTTCCAATAAACCTATTAAATTAAAACTTGGTAATTTATTTGAGTATAGCTTGTATCTCAAATTCACACTAGTAAATAAATTGGTAAATATTTTAAATTTTTATGGGGGTCAAAGTAAATTTTTTAATGAAAAATTCCAAAAGATTATATATTTTTTCTTAACTTAAAGAAATACTTTTTTACTTTTTTATTTCTTTATACTAGAATGGTTTTAAAAAGTACTTGACTGACTATTAAAAGTGGTTTCAAGTCAATATCATAATTCTTATGATTTAAGTCGTGTGCGCAAACTTCACAGCATTCTTTTTTTCCTTTTAAAATTAAGCTCTGAAAAATTAAAGCATAAAATTTTTTAAATTGTTTCACAAAATTGCGTCATTTAAATAATATCTATAATGTTTAACTCCTCAAAAAAAAAAACTCAGAATCCTAAGTTAAATTTCAGATAAATTATAGATAAGTTTAGATAAGAAAAAAGTTGTTCATTGTTGGTTTCTCGAAAAAATCAAAACCTAGACGCAAAACCTAAAAGTTGCACGTCATTACAAATAACATTTTATAAAACGACTCAAAAGTGCTCTGAATATGCAGATGATGAATAATAATTTAGAATAGAGTCACTAATAATTTCGAAACACTGCCATGATGACATTGAATATTTTTATGCATCAAAAACTTAAGCTCATGTTTTAAAAATTTAAATTTTAACATTTAAAAAATGATGACATTTTTAACTACACAAAAATTTTATAAGTCAAATTAAACTGAGGAAATTCTCAGAATCTTCGTTCAGCAAGAAATCTTAGTCAAAATAATTTCCTTGGATTCAGTTCACCATTTAACTGCAACAATAGTGCTTCTGAAACCATCAGTACGTTATTACAGAGAGTAAAAAGGTAAACGGGACTAAATTGTTTGAGGTATTGACTTCAAATATGCTAATCGAAAATGATATTTTAATATCGTAAGTTAAATTATCAGACACAAAAACGTACTTTAACTGCATAAGCATATCTTTTTTCAAGAGATTTGGATTTCTGACACCAAAAATATAAGCGGTACGCTCAATTTAGGAAATATGGATTCAAGTGTTTGGACAGGAGAGTGGTCCAAAATTTTGACCCTTTGGAACTCTCACGTTTTCTGTACCCCTTTATTTTTGGAAGAAAAAAAATTTAAATTTGAAAAAAAAATTCTTTTTAAAATTTGAACCCCTTTACTTTTTCCGTAATTCGCCCTATTTGGAGACCTTTTTAAGCGAATTGAAGCACTTTTGCAAGCAATTATAAAATCCGAATATAATTTCATGGAAAAAATAACCTTTAGTAAATATTTATTACTTTATTTATTAATCGTCGAAACATTTTAAATTGTAAGGTATACAATTTTCTACACCATTTAACAAAATGTTATTTTACTTGGCATATTAGAAAATTTGAGCGTAATTGGTAGAATAGTTCATGAGAAATCGAATTTTAAAGATACAACTTTTATAAAATTCAATTTCAATCTCTCAGGAACTATTCGACCGATTCGTTTAATTTCGTAAATAAAAATATTGTCTGCAATAACAATTTGAAATCATATCCTCAAGCCATTAATATTTATTATTGTTGTTGTTGTTAATTTACGTCGCACTAGAGCTGCACAATGGGCTATTGGCGACGGTCTGGGAAACATCCCGGAGGATGATCCGAAGACATGCCATCACAATTTTGATCCTCTGCGGAGGGGATGGCACCCCCGCTTCGGTAGCCCGACGACCTGCACGCGAAGTCGAGCACTTTACGGTAGCACAGTTTAACGAGGACCAATACCGCACACCCTCGGTCCCTACGCAGACTGATCCAAGTGGTCACCCACCCGCACACTGACCGTAGCCAGTGATGATTGTCTTCGGTGATCTGCTGGGAACCGTGTCTTAACGATCAGTCCACTGCGGGACCCATTAATATTTAATAATAGAGCGTGAAAATCCGATCATTAGATCAAAAGTTATTCAGGGTCACCCGGGTATTTAGTTATTTTTGCGCACTGCACATCTTCACGTCATGTTACTTATTACATTCATTTGAATCAGAGTAATTTGTACTCAATATTAAGTGAAATGTCCCTTCCATTTTTTCAATTCCAACTATTAGTTCACATTTACATATCTTGTTCAAATTTTCAATTGTTAATAAAATACTTTTTATTCATACACTCAAATTCAAATAATTAAACTTGTAGTGGATGTCACTTGAGGTTAATACAGTTTTTTCGAATATTAATTCATTAATTAAATTTAATTAGTTTTGATTTTGCCACTTAATATTGTGATTCTGTCATATGTATATACACATTTATATTAATTGTAATTATTCAATAAAAAGAAACTAAAATAAAAATTTTCTTTGTTTTAACCTAAGTAGGAATTGACTTCAAAATTAATTTTTTTATATTACTAGTTAACAGTGCAGTTTATAACAAAAAACAAACACTGGAAATACTTAATTGCAAGTAATAATGATTAAAAATAAATTACATCAGGATGTACTTATTTTTTGAAATTAGTCAGCACGTTACATAATGGCAGAAGGACCTTAATATAAATATTTAACAGCAGGAAATTTTTTTTTGGAAGAGTAAAAAGCTCTTACTTATTGCACCCTGATATATTTTATCTACACTCTTAGAAATTTCTCGGAAAAAATGGTTAAATAACAATTTATTGAATGGTTATTTTACCATATTCAGTGAAAATAGTCAAATAATCATAAATAAAATCGTAATCAAACTGTTAATTGTGAGAAAAACAGTTTATTAACTGCTTTCCCCTGATACGGGTAAACAACTAGAATTTTATCGCGCCAACTAGAGCCACCTAATGTAGCCACTTAGTTCTTTGCAACTGCGTACATATAGCCGAGCGGTCTAATCTGTCAATCTTATGACCGGCAGAACTGGGGTTCGCGTCCCAGTATTGACACCACAACATTCCTTAAAACCTCCATTTCAGTGTCCAGCACTCTCCAATGCAAATTACCTCACAAAAAGCCAAGCTCTAATGTCTAATTAAATATTTCTTTGTTTCGTTTGCGTTTCTGAAAAATGTTAGTTGTAAATGGTTAAAAAACCATATAGTTTAGTATTCATGGTTTTATAACCATACTATTTGCAAATTGTTTCAAAACAATAAAGGTAAAAAATGTTCTTTACCGTAAACTTAACGGTTAATCAGATGGACAGACAGCTGTCAGTTATTTTACCATAATTTTAGAATGAAAATTCTAACAGTGTAAAAGAGAAGGCTCCAGAAATTATGCACAACAACTCCAGTGATTCTTTTTATGAAAAATAATTCAAGTTTGGGAAAGATTTGTTTCTAAACATAAGTAAACTTTGTAAAGACTTTATGGATAACTGTTTCTAAAAACATCATCATATTCTACATCATATTTCAGCGTAATCTAATCATTACAAATATCCTTAATAATTACAAGAAGTTTTAATTCTACGCAAATTCAAACTGTATTTTGAATAAAGAACAGCATTATCAAAACAAATAAAATAGTTCTGCATATCCTGAATGTATATATTCTTTGACGAATAAATATATAACAAATTATATTAAAAGTCGTGTTAAATAAGATTCTGTGTACATTTGTCAGAAAAATGGGCCAATGATTGATCATCCTATTACTCTATTTTATAAGAGCCATGACAAACATAATTAATTTCGAAACTCTGAGATAGATTTTTCCCAGAAATAATCATCTCCCTCAGAATAAGATGATGAGTTCTAAAAATAAATTTAATTTACTTAATTTCAAAACATAATTATATTCTCAGTTGAAAGAATTGAATCTTTTGTCAGTTGAGAAAGACAAAATGACAAAGCTGCATTAATATATATATATAAACTTTTTTTTCTCTGATACTTTTCTTGTTGATAATTCTCTAAGAATATTTTAATATTTTAGTTTATTAAGTTTTACTTTTTTAACAACTTATAATCTAGATAGCTAATCGGATGTTATATTTTTTCAATTATAAGTAGATTTTTATGAATGGTGTTAGAAATTTTAAATTAATAAAGAGATCCAAAAATCCCTTAACATTGATTAAAAAATTTCAAAAAAATCTGTGAATAACTTTAATCTTCTGACTGATATTTTAACAATAAGATATATTTTTATTGATATTATATCATAATTTATAAACAAATGCATTAGCATTTTTTGTTTTAAAAATATATCGGAACTTTAAAACAACAGAAATTTGAAACTCGCGAATATAAAGTTAAAAAAAAAAAATTTCATTCTCAGAAATAACTTGATCAGACAGTTGGCCCTACACCAATGCCAGAAAATTTGGGAATTGGGAATGGCTTAACCAATCTAGACAAATCTGAAATTTTTTATTTAAAAATTACATAATAAGAGTACTCGTTATAAATGTTCATGTAGAGAGATTTTTGAAAAAAATTTCTCGGAATTTTTATTTTCAGATTTGCCGCCTATGTAAACTTTGGGTCGTAATCAAAAAAATTTTGTATTTTTCATTTTTTAAGACTGAAAAATTGACTAAAATAAATTTTTACATTTTTAGCCCGTATTAACTTTTTTAACATACTGTAACTCATACTAATGACCGTTTTTGTAAGGTTTTATAAACGGTTGAAATATAAAATTTCAACAATGTATGTCAATATTAGCAGTTGAATTTTTTAAGATTTCCGATTCACAAGTTTAATATGCGTGTGCACAAAAACAAATATTAAACTGCTCCAATATTTTAATCTTTTTTTCTTTTTTTCGCAGGTCAAATTGTGGGTCAGTAAGGGTATAAGCGAACGAAGAGATCTGAAAAGAACTACGCTAACAGTTATGTGATTTGACGAACAACAGAAAACAAGGAGCATTTCTTTAGTATATTTAAAATTAAATTGAAAAGAAATCGAATAATTAAAACAAAGTTATCAAATTAGGTTGTGGTGACATGAGCAAGTAAAGAAATTTGAAAAGAACAGGCTATGCACTTCTAAGCAAGGGAGCAACAACAAACAAGAGTTCCTTTAAGGGGTCACAGTACCTTTACAACAATTTTTTTAAATAAAGATATAATCATTCATTTTGTGGATGCTTTACATGCCCATTTAACTTATAATCAACCATTTATATTCAAAAAATAATTTAACTGTTATTTTTTTTTTGAAAATTTTTAAAAAAATTGAAAAAATGCAAAATGTTTAAATCTTTAAGGCTTCTTTATTTTAACATAATTTCAGAAAGAAAAATTTCTTAGTTCTTACAATATTCATCTTAACGATTTTGTGCATTCATTTATTGATATATCAATTAGAATATTTTTTTATAGATTATTTTGTAAAAAAGTAGAAAAAAAAGTTTAAAAATTCCTGTTAGGTGTGTATAACATGCTGCGAAAATTTTAATACCTCATAAAATACTTATTCCATGCACAGTTTAAATAAGTGTATTACACTTGAGATAAAAAGTTTACTTTAAAGCTTTATCTTGTATAGAAAAATTCCTTAGGGATTTAATTAAGATTAAAACCCTAAATCATTATCTATGAGAAAAAGCACTTTAAAGTCTGTCTGCTGATCAAGTTTCTGTATTAAGACAATCTAAAATCATTCATAACTTTTTTTAAAAATGTAGATAGAGAGATGATTTTTATTTCAATGCATTTTAAGTAGTTTGAAGTTTTATTATAAGCAATAAAAAAAAAATTTCGATATTTTGGTCATTTTTTGAGTACTGTGACCCTTTAATACATTTGAAATAAAATTCAAAGGAAATCAAATTATTAAAATTGAAGAATAAACTTAGGGTGTGGTGATATGAGCTATATATATAGAAAGAGGAATAGAAAAGATCAGCCAATGCGCTTCAGTGGGTTTGTGAGTAATTTAGTTTAATGAGTAATTTAATTTATTTCTTAAATTTAAAGCAAAACACTTTCATGTGAAGAATACCGTTTTCAGAATTTTTTTTACAGTCAATATTTCTTTCAAACTCATTTACCAAATTTTTGTTAATCCTATATTTAAATACAATTTTTTTAACCCTTTAGTTTTAAATAGCATAGGTTATTACACCTTGTATTTAAACTTACATTTTTTGCGTTGAAAGTTTTAAGAGTTTCGCAAGCGTAATTCAAAAAAACTTTTGCAAATTCGTAATTTCCAATTATAAAAAAGAGATGGCATGCAGTGGATAAAATTTAAACCAGACTAAAACAATTTTTCAACTCTTTTTCTCTTTCCTCTAATCTCAGATCTTACAAATAAATTTTAAAACTTTTATTACATAAATTCGAAAAAAAATGAATGAGAAAAAAATGTTTTATTTCTCAAATATAAAAATAAAGTGGTGAAACTAGAAATCTTTTTTTTTCTTTTATACCATCGAATATATAACATATTTATTCTGTTCCATTACAAAGTGCACTTTTATTTCACATTATATATTATTTTCATTATTTTTTTATTTATTTTTTATTTATTTATTCAGTATTACTCAGCAGACTTCATTAACGCAATAAAATAATTCCTTCGTAGAACATTTTTTTATCCACAATTCGGATTAAAAAAGCAACATTCATTAATGTTGAAATAGAAAATGATTGGCTTAAATAGAAACATAAAAAAAAAATCATTCAATAATCTTCTTTTAATCTTTATAAGTACTTAGGCAATAAAGAAGTTTTCTTTTAAGAAAAATCGATATAGTTAAAAATAACAACAAACTTAGATTTAAATCTAATAGCAAAACAAATTGCTTTTATTTCCAAAGAAGAATGCATTGAAATTTTAAACAATAGTTTTTACTTTACAAAATGAAGTAGTTTCTTTTTAACAAACTAATTAAGCAAACTAACCTTTCACGACTTCATTTGTAAAGTGATTATTTATTTTAAAGTATAAGGGTGCAGGGGAATTGCGATACGCAAAAATGCAAAAAGGAAAAGAAAAAAACATTCATAATTCAAGCAGGTAAGAGTACGTGCCACTTAAAGTAAACAAAATATGTAAATATAGCTGTCTAATGTAGCAATAAAAATTGTCTAATACATAAGTTGATATTATGCATTAGAAACATAAACATAATGCATATTGTTTAAAGTCAAGCATATTACAACTAAAATTCAAAAGCTTTTTTTTTTGAAAGATGTAAATCTATAGGGACAAGTAATGTTTACTCATTTTTTCATTTTAATTTGAAGTAAAATGTATATTTTTACTTCTAGTCAGTTTCAAAAGATAGTATGCATCTCTTATTGTACGCTCTAAAAATTCCGGATAAAAAAGTACGGTATAAAAGTACTGGCTCGGGACACTTCCGCTAATTCCATTTCACCGTAAAATCCATTTTTACTGTAAAATTTCATACTGCAATTTTTACTATACAGTGACTCAGTGATTTTATAGTAAATACTACTGTATATATAAAAATTACAGTATATCAGATTCTTTGTTCCGTAAAATTTTACCGGAATTTGATCCGTAATTTTTTACAATATATACCCAAGATAACAGCGCTTTCACGACATTTAATTTTACCTCAAAGTTTTATATTGTAGAGCTATTGAGATATTTTGCTAGGTCGTGATTATAAATTTAAGAAATAGTCTTATTCATATTGATGCAAAATCGTAAAGTCTGTAATTTATGATGAAATTAAGATGATTAATTAAGATGAAAATCACTTAGCGCAAGGTCTGGGCTGATGAGGGGTGATCCAAAACTTCCCAGGCGAAAGAGCCAATAAAGCTCGGGACTAAGCTGTGGAGAGAGTCATTGTCATGGAGTAGCGAAATTTTCTGTCAGCAAGCCAGTAGGAAGCTTCGTAAGCTTCAGAAATCTGTCGGTGACTGTATGCAGCAGACAGGTTTTTTGCAGACTAAAAACACATGACTGACCTTACCTCATATATATATATATATATATATATATATAGATATATATATATATAATATATAATCTCGTCACTAATATTTCTAAATTGTGA
>NC_092211.1:40352668-40379685 GCF_043381705.1 Parasteatoda tepidariorum | reverse complement strand
TATATATATATAAACGCATGTTGAATCCTTTCTGAATAACATAAATTTTTAAATTTTGGGTCCTAATTTTAAACTTGATGGAAAGACTTGTGGATCTGGAAAGTGATCCAGTCACCGACCATATAAAAATAAATGTAGGCCGGTAAAGCCATAATAACCATAAAAATACAGATTATCCCGTAAAAGTTGTCACTGGCCATAAGTTAACACTATGCTTCTAAAATGTATTTTCACTTTGTTCGGGAATCAGGTGATTTGCTTGTTCATTATTACATATGCAACACTGTTGTCATATAGTACTACAAAAGAAAAACGAGAATCATATTAGACTACAAAAATGTCATTTTTCTAAGATACATTGAGTAGTATAGAGGAACCATAAAAGTATTGAGAGCATCTATAAATTAGTGTATGATTTTACGAGTTCGAAAATATTTCTGATGTTTAGTGGTATATAGTAGATTTTATTTTTAAAAAAATTCTTTCTTTAAATAAAAATTTAAACTTTGCATTTAAAGTACTAGTGCTCATATTATTTATATTTGATTGTAACAGTAAAATAAACTTTCATTTTTATAATCATAAAAATAGTTATTTTCTCTTTTTTTTTCATTTGAAAAATCTGTTAATATTCTAATTCATTTATTTCACTTCTTAGTGTTTTGAAAAAAGGAATGCTGTAACATATTTTTGTTCGTTAAATATTGCTTCTTAGAATGTAAGGAAATATCCTAATGCTTTTAGCAAATAAAATGTCCCAACTGAAATTAATATTGATTAAGCTACTTTATAAAATTAAGATAAGTGCTATCTTGCGAAAGTTTTCTTTTTTTTCTTTTCTTACTGGAACAAATTTGCCGTCGCTGTGTGCTATAGAAATTTGCTTCAGCCCTTAGTCAAAAGAATTAATTTCATTTATTTTTATCAGTATAGGGAAAAATACTAAAGCTAATATATTTATATATATATGATAAAATATAATTGTTGCCTAATCATATCTTTCATTCTTATTGCATAGAAAAATCTTATGATGTGGCGATCATTAAACAAAGAAAATCAAGATATTTTTTGCTGTTATAAAAATAATGAGCATAAAAATAATGAAAGTTATGACGATAATTACATGTAAGTTATTTAACTATCTCTTACTTAACGGTATATTTACAAGGTAATATTTATTTATACCATTCTTAATATTATTATTCTCTGGTATTATTAGGTTTTTGATTTAGAATATAATTCAAAATTTATGTTGTAAAACTAAAAGTTCTATTCCCTTAAAGTAATCACATGACATCACCATATTATACAATTTTTATGACAATGGTAATTATTTACGATTTAACAATTATAAAATAATGAAAATAAACTAAAAAATAGTACATTTAAAATAGAATAGAATGGGAAATAGTTAAATTTAAATTGTAAATTCACAGAGTTATATTTCTAATTGCATACCTGCAAGTGACGTCATCGTAGGTAAATTTTAGCATGTGTCGATTCAGAAGCCAATCAGGTTCGACACACACGTGTGACGTCTTTTACAGGTATCCAATTAAATCTGACTTAAATCACATGGTTAGGCATAATCAATTGGTTAGGCAATCAAAAAAGAAAAACTATTTTAAGCTATAAAATAATGTTAAGATTTAACTTTTCACCCTATTGCTGAATAAACTTTTTGGCAAAAAAAAATCTTAACAAGTTTTTATAGTTTTTATGGCGTATAAGAATGTCAAAAATAAGTTTGTTGATGAAGTTGCTTTGGTAACTAAATAAAACTATAAGATTAAAATTTAACTAAGCAAACTTTTCAGTTTAATGGAATAAAATTTGAATTAAAAGAATAAAAATGTTGGAATCTTTTAATTGGATACGTGCAAGTGACGTCACTCGTGGGTCAGTCAATTAGGTTAGACACACGCGCTTGACGTCGCTAGCAGGTATCCGTCTAAAATCTGATCCGAAAATAGATTCAGAGTGATAATTAATCCAAGCCATAAAGCTGTAACGTTAACACGCCATGCACAACCACGTGATTCGACACAGACTAGTTGCAAGTATACCTGTGATAAATGTGATCTGTTTATCTTCAAGAAGCAAAAATTTTTGCATAGTATTGGGAAAGATGTTGGGATTTTTTAATTTGATACTTGCAAGCGACATCACGCATGGGTCAGTCAGTTAGGTTAGACATACACACTTGACGTCACTAGCAGGTATTCAATTAAATATGATCCGAAAATTGTTTTAGCGTGATAATTAATAAAAACCATAAAACTGTAACGTTAACACGCCACGCACAACCACGTGAGTTAACACAAACATGTAATTAGTTGCCAGTATACCCAATTGGATAATTTTTAATATAAATGCATCAACCTATTTATCGTCAAGAATCAACAATTTTTGCGTAGCAATCTGGAGTTGAAGATTGCGAGTTGAAGTCAGGAAGTTGGGTCGTGGCGAGTCTAAGGTTGGGTCCTGGGGGTGAAGTAAGCGAAGCAGCCAAGGGGAGGTGCCTCCTTATCAGAAACAAAAATAATTTTATTTTAGATCACTGATGGTCACGGAATTTTTCAATCTGGGGAACTATTTTTCCATATTATAGACCAGGGGTGGCCAACCTGCGGCTCTTTGAAGGATTATTGGTGGCTCTTGATAAATGTACCCAAGTTCCTTTTTCCATTTTTGTGCTATTATATTTTTTAAAAAATTCTTTTCATTCCGTATGTGTTTCAAAATGTCTTTTAAATTACTGAGAACAAATATGAAAGACTAAGTGCAACGTTGTTCAATTCAAGGTGAGTTTTCCATTTCTAATATAATTATGACACTAAAAGCATCTGGAGAATTAGAATTAATAGAGATGCAAGAAGATCAAGCTCTACAATGAAAATATAAGTCGACGTCGATTACTGAATTTTGGAAATTTGTACCAGAATCGAAATATCCTGAATTTAAAAAGGTTGCCTGTCGAATTATTTCAATATTCGGAACAACGTACTTATGTGAATCATTTTATTCCACTTTAAAATTCGTGAAATCCAAACACCGATCAGTATAAACTAACCAACATCTCAAAGATTTACTGAGAAGTGCTGTCACCAATTATTCACCAAATTTTAAGGAATTATCAAGAGAAGTAAATAAATTTTTTCAATTTTTAATTCTTAAATTCAATACACATATTTTGTACTTTCACTTTTTTTATATGCTTTCACTAAATATAATTTATGTAAAAAAAAAAATTTTTAATACCTTTTTTGCATACCTTTTAAATACGTATTTAATTGCTGCTCGCGAAAAATTTCAAATTACGTATTTAATGCTCTCTAAAAAATAAGAATAGTTTAAATACTTAACGAAAAAAAATATTGTCTCATGGTTTCATTACTCACTTACTAATCAAATTAGGATTCTAGTTTTACTTATGTAGTACAAATCGTACAGTAAAAAGTTTGAGGAAATGTAATAAACTTGTAGTATTATAGAAACAATACTCATTTTTCCTGCCGGACCCCCCAAAACAGCATAAGAATTAAAAACAAAAATTTACTTAAAATCCCTTCTATTTTTAAAATCGTATTTTTAGATTATATTTTTCGCAATATTCATATTTTTTGACAGTTATTCTACTATTCGACTAGTACGAAAAAAAACGTATTTTTAGATATTGTCAAAAAAAAGTTAAAGACAGCGAATTACGTCATTGAAAAACAAAATAATATTTTAAAGAACTAAAGCTTAGTTAAATTACTAAAAAAAAATAATTCAAACTTTAAATAAATAAAACTTTCTTAAAAGCAATGTAATCAACATTTCATAATCGTGACAAATCGATAAACAATTTTTAACAAGTGAAAGTTTTATTTCCTTAACAAACTAATTTGAAAGGGTTTAGTAATATCAATATTTATTTTCTGTCGACAGAAGTTTTAGGGCTCAGTTTCCAAAACTAATTCTGCAAGGTCTTTGAAATTTTCGTGTAAAAGGATTTAAGTCTAGGATAAAAGCATGGAATTTGAACGTAGAGGAAATTTCAGATGAGTGATTCTTCGTTACAGTTACAGTGATAATTTTCACTATTTAAAATGCTCTAGAGGCTTAAAAGTTTGTTCTTCAAACGATTATTTCGGTTAACGAATAAATTATTTAACAAGTATTTCAAAAGAATATTTTAAAATTGATTTATAGAATCAGACTGAATTTTTATTTCAAAATTTAATATTATAAAAGAATTAATCTTCATTTAACTCTTTTTTGCACATTTCAACATGATAAACAGCATAAAAAGATTTCAACGACCAATCTTTAGAAACGGGCTCCATTTTTATGAAGCAAGTATAAAATTATAAAAGAATTAATCTTTTTCACACGTTTTAACAAGATGAGCAGATTAAAAGTATCCCTAAAACCAAACTATAAAATTATATAGAACATATTATTAGCGCGTTAAATATATAAAGAATTAAACTTTACCTAACCTTTTTTGAGAGAATAAAGCTTATATACTGTAAATGGAAAAAAACCAATAGTCTTCTTCAAGACACATCTATTGGTATAATTTAATGTGATATTTCTGAATAAAGAATAATTATCCTTCATAATTATAGTATATATATATATATATATATAATGTTNTATAATATAATACCGTTTCAACAATGATTGGTGACCCAATCATTGTTGGTAACTCAATCAAATTCGTTATTAATCTAATTTATTATTTCTACATCACTCAATAAAAATTTCGGAGCATCTAAAAATTGGTATAATTGTGCTTACCCGATTCACGCAGGCTTACAATATTTTTAAGCATTTTACTGGCATGTATTTTATATTCTATAACCCGGCGTTGAACAGCCGATCCAATTCTGAGCTTACGACTATCAATATACAACTCCTTAGCGATTAAATTTTGAATCCAACTCAGAAGACAAGGGGACTCCTATATTAAGCAATGGGACAATCCAGCCTTCGTGGTGGAATTTTGGAAGGAACTAAACCGCTTTTGAGTAACATGGAGAGGAAAACTCGAAAAAGAGAGAATTCTAACTCCTGAACCGTGTACAACTGAGGATATTTTGCGTTAGCACTGTGGTCGGTACAAGCTGGGAGTAGAATTCGTGGCAACCAGACACTGCTAGGATTTGAACCTGGATCCTCTCATATGACTTGCATTAAGGTGATCGTTACTAAAATAATGAAACAGGATTCAAAGAAACTCCCTTGCCCAACGAAGGCGATGATTTCCATTCTTGGGTCGATGAAACTTATTTTTCAAATATTTGCTAAACATTTCATAATTACAACGTCTTTGTCCAGGTATGCGTATTATGAAAATAAATAATTACATTAACATGTATAAAACTGTAAAAGTGCCAGAGTTTACGCTCAAATAAGTTGTTAAAAACAAGTGGCTAAATGATAGAGAACTTCTCCTAAACTCCCAAGTTATTAAAGAATTATACATTTTTCTCTAACTGTCGGGCCAAAGTAACTTCCATTCCACGGTATCCAATTTGAAAACTTGAAAACAGCGCTCTATTTTATTGAGTTATGATATTGTGTTTTAAATAAGCATAATTTAATTAGCTTATAAAAAAACGAACATTCTAATTTCAACTTAGAGTAATCTCACACCAACCGCTACGCTAACGAAAAAGTACAGATGTCCAGCAGTAGAAGGTTATAAGTTATAATCCTCTAGCATCGAGTTAACCACTGGAGGTTTTCGTATTTTCTTTTTCAATGTAGATGTTTGCTCTATCAAAATGTCCATCCCGAACGCGAATTTTCTCAATATTTTTTCAAATAATACCCTTGTCTTCTGGATTAGGTTCAAAGTTTCAAGACTACGGAATTGTACTTTGATAGAGATAAATCTGTAAAAGCTTGACCGTTCAATGCCAGTATTAAATAAAATTAATTAAAATAATAAATGTTCCCTCAGTTACAATATTTTTCAAAGATGTGAATACTGATTTTCTTAATTTTTTTTGAAAACATGACGGTTTATATAGACATATTTTGATAGAAGACATACTGTAGTACATACTTGTATACATGCTGCCCGCATACTGTTGAGAAAGACTATTTTTCCTAAACACTTTGTACTGTAGAAATTCTAGCTGGACATCAGAATTTAATTTTTTTACACAGAATCGAATTTACAATAAATATTACTGAACAACCTATTATACAAAATCAAAGGATAAAAAGACAAACAAATCTTAAATTTAATGGTTGTATAATTTATACGAAGCAAATTAAATAGCTTTAAAGTATGTCTAAGTGCATTTAAATATCTCAATATTTGCTTAAATTAATCCTGAATTCACTAAATATTTCGCTTTTCTGAAGATTCCTTTAAAAAATTCCATTTATTATAATTAGATTGAACGATTTTGGTCTAGACAGATTAAAAACTATTAATGCAAGAATCGAAGCAGCTTTAAAATCATTATAATTTTTCATCAGAAAAGGTCATTAATTAATCAGCTTTTAAAATTCGATGCCATAAATAGATTTAAGTATTTAAAAAATTTATAGATAATTATAATTTTTTGTTTTAAAGCTTAAATAATGTTCTTTTTTGGTCATAGATATAACTACAATATTTGAAATTTGCTGCGAGTTAAAATTTGTGGCGACGTTTGAAAATTCTTGTACGAAAAAAACATCCATCCAATAAAAGACAACTTATTGAAGCTAAAATTGATTTTTGGCACCATGTGATTACGAAGGATGAACTCCAAACACTCGTTCATTCCATGACAAGACGCTGTGAAGCAGAGTTGGCCGTTGATTACAGTAATCGATTACAACTGTAATTGATTACAGATAATTACAGCGATATAATCAATTACTTGTAATCACGATTACAAGTAATCAATTACTTGTAATCGTGATTACAACTTTCAAAAAATTTTGATTACAGCTGTAGTCATGATTACATCTTTGATTACAGTAATCAATTACTTGTAATCGCGATTACAAGTAATCAATTGCTTGTAATCGTGATTACAACCTTCAAAAAATTTTGATTACAGCTGTAATCATGATTACAATTTTGATTACAGTAATCAATTACTTGTAATCATGATTCCAAGTAATTGCGATTACAAGTAATCAGAACAAAAACGATTACGAGTAATTATGATTACAAGTAATCAAAATATATGATTACATGTAATCATGATTACATGTAATTTGATTACATGTAATTGTGATTACTTGCAATCAAACTATACGATTACAAGTTATTACGATTGTATATTGCGATTGTATTGCATGATATGCATGTCCAGTGTATTTATGTACATGTACATAATATGTTCATTCTCAATGTATGTTTCCAAATATGCATAATACATTTGTGTACGATTGTACGTACATTGGGCGTATTTATATTTTACATATATTCATACATACATTCGACGTGCATAACGTACGTACATACACACATTTGAGATGCATATATTGTACAGATGTATATACATATAGCGTACAGATGTATATCTAGAAAGTAAACAGATGTATATTCATATAATGTACATATGATGAAATGAACATATAATGTTCATATAATGTACATATGTGTGTACATATACAGTACGTATGTGCATAAATATATTGGGCATAATTCTTTCGTACAAATTTTACATGTGTACATGCATGCTATCCCTATCTATGCATATGGTGCAATGTATATATGTACAATGAATGTATCCACACATGTACAATACACGTATGTTCCATGTATGCATATCCATATGTACTATATATGCACGTACAATACATGAATGTATGTACATACATTGTACATGCGTACATACATTACACGTATACATATGTACATTACATTTATGTCTAAATATGTGTACAATGCAATAAATAAAATGCATGTAAGTTAACTTTTAATGACTCAAGCAAGTTAAATGACAAAATCAAACGATATTTAAATTTAGTTTTCAGCTTTAATTGTTCTATATCATTTTGAAATTCTCTGAATAAAAAATTATTTTCAGGTATTTTCATGAAATGTTTGACAATACAGATTTATTTTTTTTATAACATAATGCATGATTCATAGAAATTTTTTAAATGGTAAGAAAAACGGTAAATTTTATGTGTGGAATTAATATTTAGAAATTCCAAATAAAATTATCGTTTGCTTTCTAAAAAATATGAGGTCGAGTTTCATATACCTTAGAATAATTTTAAAACAAATTTTAATAACTTTACTCATATAAATTTTTTTAATGTATGCACAATGTATGTGTATATTGTAATTACATATATTTAAATGTACGCACGTATTTGTACATTACTTGTAATTATGTACATGTATACGTTGTATGCACATGCATACATTGTGCATATAACTATTTTTTTGTACATCCATGCATTACATGCGCATAAGTATTAACAAAGTATGTAGTTATACAAGTACATACGTAAGTTGTACATAAGTACATACTTTGCGTGCACATATATCGATGTACATATAAATATGCATGTATACATGTACGCATTTTATTTACGCAACTATGTGCATATATTGTACCTTTAAATAACATTTTTACATATTGTACGCAAATACGTACAATTTTATATACAAACGTACATTGTATATACGTGCTATTATCGTAAATTTATACAATATATGCACTTAAGTACATAAAAGCATGCAAACGCATAAACATTATTTTCATATACGTTCATACATACATTGTCTATGTATACAAAGATACAAAACATTGCCTTTTTGTACAAACTAACATACATGCGTACATGTATCATAAATGCATAATTATATGTACTAAGCATATGCGCATTGCATTAAGTATATTACAATATAATTATGAATATTGTACGTACAAACAACGTTTGTGCATACATTGTATGTATAGGAATCGCAAATTGTACGTTCATGCGTGCGTACATTCTATGTACATAAAAATATGTAAACACATGAATACTTACATAAAAAATTTGACTATAGTATACAATCGTAATAACTTGTAATCGTATAGTTTGATTACAAGTAATCACAATTACATGTAATCAAATTACATGTAATCATGATTACATGTAATCATATATTTTGATTACTTGTAATCATAATTACTTGTAATCGTTTTTGTTGTGATTACTTGTAATCGCAATTACTTGTAATCATGATTACAAGTAATTGATTACTGTAATCAAAATTGTAATCATGATTACAGCTGTAATCAAAATTTTTTGAAAGTTGTAATCACGATTACAAGTAATTGATTACTTGTAATCGTGATTACAAGTAATTGATTGCATTGCTGTAATTATCTGTAATCAATTACAGTCGATCAATTATCTGTAATCAATTGTAATTATCTGTAATCAATTGTAATCGATTACTGTAATCAACGGCCAACTCTGGTAGAAAGTAACCTTACTTTCTACCTTTTAGTTTTACTACAAATTTAGGGTATTATTCGTGCGTGCAGTGGCGTAGTTAGAAAAACAGTAACACCTAGTAATATCTTTCTAACAGAGAGATTTCTCAAAGCGTATATAACTGGCTTTTTTTAATGCTAACACCATTTGAGTTTCACGATGTTAGTGCGTGAAAATTTTCCAACAAATCACTGTATAACTGAAAGGGAAAAAAGAAAGTTAACATTACGAGTAGCCTAAGGCAAGTGCTTTGAAAAATATAGCTACGCTGTAAGAAATTGCTGTAATTTTTACAGCAACTTTTGATGCATTTTTACAGCACCAGTATTGTAATGACAATTGATAAAAGTTTTCGGTTGTTTTTAGTCATGTGTGCCAGACAACCAATCAAAACGATTAATGCCGACTGAAATCGTTTGCCGCCATTTTTGGTTGATTTTAAAACATTTGACGTGGTTAGCTTGTAGTTTTTATATTATGTTAATTAACTTTTATATTACAATAGCGGTGCTGATTAGAAATCAATGGAATTCTATTAAAGCTGATGAAATTTCCAGTTTTTGAAGCGAAAATTTGATTCGCGAAACTTCAAAACTGAAAAAGAACATCAGTTATTTTAATAATGCTATACGAAAAGCTTACTTAAAATAACTGAATAGATCAATTCTCCCAGAAAATTGCACCGATTGTCAAATGAGTTCTTATATTTTTATCTATAATTTTTCAACGTTAATTGTGCAGAATTCATTAATTTTTTTACTATGAGTTAATTAAAACTTCCAGCTTTCAAGATGATTAAATTTCCAGGCAGAAACAACTTATTGCGATAAAAGTAAAAAAGTGTACAGTATATTTAATTGCAATTTTATTTGTACACAAGTACGAGTGTGCAATATTATTTAAGAATATTTTATATTTCTATAATATACTCTTATTTTTATTGAGGTCAAATAAAAACTACAGCATTTAGATACAGCTGCACATTTTGATCGTATAAAAATTGTAATTAATTTTGCATTTAATTTTTGAATCGCTAGTAAAACATGCCAGGCTAGTTAGTAACTATAAATTGATTTATTCTTGGCGTGATTATTAATTAAATTGAAGTTACCTTATATTAAAATACTTTAATTTTTTGTAAGTTGAGTTATATGTCTACAAATTTATTCCATAAAATTTTTTGCAATTTTATATTAAAATTGTTTACAATAAATTTACATTTTTGTAATAAATTTATATTTACTTCACTTGTGTATTTCGCTATATAATTATACACTCAGTATTTATACTTTTACCAATTACTTTGATTATCTATTTTTATGTATATAGTTTAATAATGTATGTTTATGTACATGTTCAATAATGTAACTTTATGTACACTATAAAAAAAACTATGAATTTAAGAGCAAAATTTGCCACCAGCAACAAATTTTAAAATTTACAAGGCTGCTTTTAATATTTCAGTAGACAGATGTAAGTTCAAATTATGACAATTCGACTGATTTTTCTGATAATCCATTAGATACATAATTAAATGGTCTGTTTAGATTTTATTATTCATAATAGTTACAATCAAACAGTAATTATGTATTTACACATTATAGAGAAACATAAACTTAAATATTAAATTAAAAAAAAGTAAATGTTTAATTCAAGAGCTCTTTTAAAAAATGAACTGCGTCAAATTGCTTTCATTAAATAACCAGACACCTATTTTTATTAATCATTAAAAATGAAAAAAAATTCATTTGTGTTTGAAAATAACAGATAAGGACGAAGTTCTGTTGTAAGAAAAATATTTCCGAACAAATCCATCAATTCATATTTTAACCATCCCCTTTTTATTAAAGATTCATAACAATAAAAAATTTTAATGAATATTCAAAACTAAGAATATTTTGCTGAGATAATTACTTCTTTATTAATTATAAATTATATCTATCGAAATTTTTATACAAATAAACGGAATAATATTTTCGCTTTTATTCATCATTTTTTTTCAATGAGTGAAAAGTATTAAAATATTCCAATTATTTATTTATTATTTGAAATATGTTTTTATAAACAATTTTATCTGTGTATTTTGTTTCAAAACTTACATTAGTTTAAATTCCATGCTTTATTTCAGAAATAATAGGTTTCGAAAGAAATAAAAATTATATTAGCTGATGAATATTCAAATAAAGCTTATATTCATTCCGTTAATAAACAATTTATTTAAAAGGAAAAAACATTATTCTATGAATATTTATAAAATATTAATAAAATTAAATTTTATAGTAAATAATTATAAAATATTATATCGACACATCTTTAGATAAATGAATTTTATAATTGCATGCAAAATTGTTTTCATTTATTTAAAATTTTTCCGAGATGTGAGTGGACTCAGCATATGTAATTAACTGTAAGGGGTCCAAATTACTGTCACATTCTCCATTTTCTGAACTACGACTATAGGCTATATTTTGATAGCCAAAGAGCCAAATCTGTGGAAAAAACAGTATGTTTATACATAAAAAGAACTAGGTTTAATATTTGATTCATTCATTAAATAACAAGTTTAAATTCAACCCTTTAAACCATTTGTTTAAGCACTTAGTGTACGAAAATTCGATCAGTAGTACAAAAGTTTTTCAAAGTGATAATATCTTTTTGACTCAATGCACAACTTTTAAACTCAAGCAATGAACAAAAATGCTTTCAAATCGCAAAATTTGCTGCTTATTTTGCTTTAGTAAGTTTGATACATTTTTTTCACATCAAAAGCGTTCCATTAATATTGTTGTTATTTTGATTTACAAGTAAATTTATATAAGTAAATTTTAATATGCGCGAAAATTTTTCTTGTTGAGAATTACACTAGGACAGATTAAAAAGTCAAAGTAATCATATATAATTCCTTTAAATATTGTATTGATATTAAATTTAAATTTCAAAGTCAAATTCTTGAAAGAAATGTTAAATATTTAAAAATGATAATAATTACTGTTAAAATGTCAAAATCGTAGCGTATTTTATTTCAGTGGTACAATAGTGATATGAAATTTCTGAAAAGTTTAAATCAAATTTCCAAAAAAGGATTCAAAATAAAGTTTCGACTACCTTTAAAGAAAAGATTAGTCACTATTTTTATATTAAGAATTTTTAAAAGATTAGAGATCGCATCAGGCAAAAGATTTTTTTTTAAATAATAGGAAAAAGTATGTTGATCATAAATACATTATTATATGCGTAAGCACGTTTTGCAATTATTTTGAAATATGAGTGTAATAAATTTGAAGAAAAAAATAGATTTCTTTTTATCGCAAAAATGTATTTGACATTTGGTAGTTTATAATTCTAAAAATGTATTGATAAAATTCTTAAATGACACAGTCATGACCCATATTATAGCGATGCATACGTGCTTACAATAACAATAAAAAAAAAATAGCGCCAAAATATTTTATTTGTTTACATTTCGAATAATTTAGACCTTAATAATCAACATGACCTGGGGGGAAGAGTTTATTAACCACTTTATTTTAACTATGCTTTAACTATGTTTTAACTATTTTTTTCTTATTTTACTTTTCAAGACATGCTTAGTTTAAGACTTCAAATTTAATCACTGTATTATTTTATAAAATCACGCTGTTTTGTTGGCTAATTATAATGTTATTCTCTCTAAATAATATATTTCATTATTATATATATATATTGATAATATATTCAATATATTAATTATATATTTTATTATATTGTTAAAAATTACAACTACATGAAAATCTAATTATTATTTATAATATTTTATATGAATACTTTGATCGTAATTATAATTTTTATTATAAATAATAATATTGTTGAGCGCTAATTGAATTATAGTTTGCAATAAAAATAAGTTTCATTACTCTAGAAAATTAATTTTATTTAAAATTTTGCCACCAAAAGTGAAAAAAAAATTATTCAGCTGTGAATTATGCTTCGTACAATTCAAACGTGTTTTTTCTTTCAACGTATACTAATTATAATTTTTATCATGAGTTGAAATTCTTGTATTTTTACTTCTCGTTTAGAAGTAATAACTCTTTCAATAAATTGCGCCAAATGACATAGTAAAAATATTTATTCTTTTTAGCTGCAATAAATTTTCATGAAAACAATGTCAGACGTCATCACGTTGTATTTTTATAAACGCCAATCGTTATTTTACGACAAAATCTTAAATTAAAAGCTGAAAAAACTGTTGAGAGTTGTTTAGTTTTAGAGAAAGTTTTACTCACGTGGTACACGCCGCATGAGGTACGAGTTCCGTTCGTAAATAATTAATATCACTTTTTTTTTTCAGTTTATTTTCATAGGCTTTTTAGAGCTGATTTATTTTTGTAGTCGCCTCACCGTCCTCTGAACTTCTTTGTTTTATTTTCACCTGCTAGTTTTCATATGGTTGAAAAGAGAGAACTTAACTTCTCTCGCCAAGAAAAACCATTCTTAACTGCATGCAAGACATCAATAGCATGCAGAGAGCGTGAAGAGTTGCAAGTTGGATTTGGCGAAAATGCTGCTGGAAATCCATCGCCAAACAGCAAATCGAGTCATTGACTTTTTGCGTTTTAGGTAAATGGGATTATTCCTCTTTTTCTGCTTTTTGTGTAGAAATCCTGTGGATAAAAGGCTTTAAAAGATTAATGGATTTATTTTCTTCATTGTGCTTAATATAAATTTCATTTTCCAATTAAATTCGATAGCATTTTTAATAAACAAGGATGGGCAGTTTTGAATTTTTATTAAATTTTAAATTATTGCATAGATATTGTTATTTATTGTTATTATTTTTTGAATTGATTTTTTTTCTTCACAATTACAAAATATATTGATTTTTTTTCACATTCCATACATAATATAATTATATCTTTAGCATTCATGTTACATTCGGTGATGCAAGGAATGTTAAGTTTATAATCATAATAAAATTTCAATCAATGGAATATATTTTAATTTGTTCCATCTATTTTTGTTTGTTCTTTATAATTCAATCTTTTTTTTAAAGCGAATTTAAACACCTTCCATGTTATTATTATTTGTCCATATTATTTGTCCATATATTATATAGATTGAATACTATATATCGTTTTATAAAATTGTATTTCTTCATTAGACAAGTGATATCGGTAGGTGTGTAGAATATTATTTTTCATATTGCTATAAATGTATAAATCAAAATAAGAAAATAAGGGTAATAATTATACAATATAAGTGCGTAATCAATATATGGATCATTGCTTTTACTAATTGTAATTTTATAAATAGACATTTGTTATTAGATGTTTATTAGCTCGTTTTTGAGTCTGGGCCGGTACGATCTTCCAATCAAAATTTCGATCACTTTCTAACTACCTAGAGCACTGAAATCAAAACAAGAAATTTATCTTTTTTTTATCGTCACAGAGAACCGCTTTATTTTACCGGCAATTGGATGCGTGCAATCTGCGTGAGTCAGCCTATCAGGTTCGTCACCACGTGTGGCGTCACTTGGAGGTACTCATTTAAAATTATCAGAAAATTAAAGATTGATAAAGTCTTAATGCTGTAATATTAACGCGCTATACATAAACACGTGATTAGACACAACCATGTGATTATTTGCAAGCACCCAATTAAATCTCTAGTTAGATTACGACTGGAGTTCTTTGTCTGATCACAATACAAATTTCAATAGTTCGCTAACTGTTAAAAGCAGGGAATATCATTATGTTATCACCTCAGGGAATTATTGCACTCACAATTTTAACCACTTGGTATCTCTCAATTTTTAATAAATTATTATCAATTTTAATTTAATTAGAAAAATCAATTCCTGTCTCAATCATTTCCAGACCTTATGATCATTAAATCGCCACAGGAGTTTATTGTCAATCAAAACTATCCGCTCCCAGCTTTCAAACTAATTAGTGTGCTCAACTTTTCCTTGCAACTCAGTGTCTGACGAGAATACTAACATTTCCAGACAACCAGGAGCAGAATTTATCATCTGATTTACACTGTTTATCATCTTATTTATCATCAACTTATTACAGTGAGTTGTCATTATCATCTTATTTATCATCAACTTATTACAGTGAGTTATCATTATCATCTTATTTATCATTATCTTATTTGTCATCCTCTTATCATCTTAATCCAGAATTTATCATCTCATTTATATTGACCACTTCGGGCCAAGCTAAAATATTCAAGTTTGAATTGTTGCTCTATTTCTAATAACAATAATAATTTCAATCATTTTCAAAAGGCAGAATTTACCACCATATTATTGTGAAATGGAATATTTGCCTTAAATCAAAACCTTGTCTATATATTTAAAGTGCTTAAATTTTAACAAGAGTCTGAAATGGATGTTAAAGCAACTTTATTTCCTGACTACTACAAGCATTTTATCGCTAAAAAGAAATTATCGTCTATCGTAATTTCGCTAACTTTCCAACTAGCTGGAGTGCTCAAATTACAACTAGAAGCTCTGTGACTGACTCCAAAAAAAAGTTACAATTGTTTCATTAAAAATTAAAGTAAAATTCTTTGCCACTCGAAATCGCCAGCACTTTTCCACGTAAATAAACAAACAGACGCTAAAAACTGAAAATAAAAAGACAATAAAGTTAAATAAATATTTTGAAAAATTATATTTCTCAAGCAAATTAAAAAATAACTGTTTTACTTTCGTCTCTTCTAAAAAAAATAGTTGAACGGCTTCAATTCGTAACATTCTTCCACAATCACAGAAAATCTCTGCAACCTCCTTCGTTTTTCTAAAATGATGCACCTTACGTTTTTTGTTCTTAATCTGGTACAAATAAAATTGTTCTCTCTCTTTTAAGCATAGTTTTTAAAATGTTAATGTAATGTTATGTTAATGTAAACATTTCTTTGAAAACACTTGTATTATTTATATAATTGTAAGTAGTTCTATTGATTAACTTATCTAAAAATTATATGACAAATAATATTGATCTTAAAGGATAGAAGAGGAAAACATGCTTTGTCGAACAGCAAAATAATTAATTACATTCAGTCATTTTAAATCCGATTATTTGGAAACAATTTTTAAGCATATATATATATATATATATATATAAACACAAATTAACATGAAAAACATGAATAAAATAAAAACTAAATGATAGAGAAACAAGAATGGTAAAAGCAAATAGTCGTTGTCAAGACACATCTGTGCCGAGTAATTCAGTTTAACGAACCTATCAGCAGAAAAAAAATTTTTTTTTTACTCAAAGATTATCATTTTTTTCTCATTATTATTTTTTTATCAGCAGAAAAATTATTTTTTTCTTTAGTCACGCATCTGAAATTGAGTAATAAATTTCTCTTTATTTAGATTTCAAATAATAAGTTTTGATTTTCCCCTCCGTCTAACGCAAATGCTGGTTAGTTCCATCAAAATGTCCTCCACGAAGGTAAATTTCTCCCAATACTTGGTCCAGGAGTTTCCTAATCTTCTGGATTGGGTTGAAAATTACAATACTTAGTTGAACATTGATAATCGTAAGCTGAAAATTCGGTCGACTGTTCAACGACGGTTATAAAATAAAATAAAATTAGCTTAGAAATAATTAAATAGTTTATTTTAACAATCATTTGGGTTTTTCAATGTAAAGGTAAACCCTATCGCAGAGAAATTTTAATTTTTTGAGGCCGTGTACTGTTATAACTAAAAATAAAATAATAAAAAAAATATATTGTTATAAAATGTGAAACGTTTTTGCATTTCGATGAAATTTACTCATACAACCTCGAAAGAGTTACAAAAAATTGAACTTTTTCTGTCTTTTGAAAGTAAACACTGTCAAATAGACTGCTTTCACTTAAAAAATAATAATAATAAATTATTTTAATTAAAGGGTTCGATGATACTATTATTTAAATTTTTATATTTTTTGCACTGTTTCTTTGTTTGAAGTGTTTTTCTTGTCAATATCATCTTTACCGATTGCTAAAGTCCTGCAGTGAACTGATCGTTAAGACACGGCTCCCAGCAGATCACCGAAGTCAAGCATCACTGGCTGCAGTCAGTGTGCGGGTGGGTGACCACTTGTATCAGTCTGCGTAGGGACCGAGGGTGCGCGGTATTGGTCCTCGTTAAACTGTTCTACCGTAAAGTGCTCGACTTCGCGTGCAGGTCGCCGGGCTACCGAAGCGGAGGTGCCCTCCCCTCCGCAGAGGATCAAAATTATGATGGCATGTCTTCGGATCATCCTCAGGGATGTTTCCCAGACCGTCGCCAATAGCCCATTGTGCAGCTCTCGTGCAACGTAAATGAACTACAGACAAAACAAACAAACCGATTGCTAAGATATTGATTTCTTGACAAGACCGAAAGGTAAAATATTCCTATCCAAGATGCTAAGGCCTAATATAGTGTTTTGTAACATCCACCCTTAAAGTATAATTTTAGCTGAAGAAAAAAATGTACACTCATTGGAGGATGCAAACTAATATTTAGTCAAATTAAAGACACACAAACAATTGAAATATGTAGAAACACTTTCGTGGAGGCTGGAACAAAACATCAAAACTTGTTTGATTGCCGAAAAAAACATGATGAATTTGAAAAACGATTATTGGAAATACCTTCAGTAAGTTCATGGTATGGAGAGATTATTTCATTATGTGTATATCCGAAGGGGATTAGACAGATGGTTTTCAAAAATTTGCGACAGCTAAACGGTGAAGTTAAAAAGAAGATATTTCCCACTTCAAATTCATATGGCAGGTCATAAGTTTTTCTTACGTTATGTCCTTAATCATAAGTTTTTCTTATGTTATGTCCTTAATCATAAGTTTTTCTTATGTTATGCTCTTATGTTATATCCTTAGTTTCTTATGTTTTGTTTTCTTACGTTAAAATTTCCGACTGATGGCTCTGCAAATATCTTTAACTGTTAAATTATTCAAAATTTATGAGGAGAATGAAGTTTTTAATCAGGAAATATCTTTAAATTTTCCTGTTGTTGCCTTTTTAAAAGAAATTGTCTTATGTAACATGAGTGTGTTTATAGTAGTGGATTCGAGTACTGATCCAAATTATAGAAGTTTGAACATTAGTGTGTCACTTTTTGTTGTCCAGTTACCAGGTTCACAGCGGAAGATGGGCATTTCGAAAATTTTATGATGTGATTTACATTCATTAAAAGAATTTGAATGTTCAAATTTGTGATTTTCAAGTATTTTTATTGGATTTGGGTGCTAACAGCGCCATCTGTTGGAAAATCAGGAAAAAATTTATGCTCCTACACATTTTACTGCAAGAATTCTATTTAACCAAAACCATTTTGTCATTATAAATTTTGAAAACCGTCACTCTAATTCAGAGCACTCAGTAGATTTTAAAATATTTAAGTAGATTTTATTACATAAAATGACGCATGGAGATTATTAAGTTTTTAATAGATCTATGTGATTTTTTTTGATGCCCCGAAACTAAGGTTGGGAAAAAACTACTAAAAGAAATATGATCTTGTGCAGCATAAAAAGCCATTTAAGCTTTTAACTTTAACCTTTCCTTGGATTTTTTAATCCCACAATTTCATTTAACGAAATATCAAGAACTTTTCCAACACACAAACTAAATGGATTTCGAACTAAATTTGATTTAAAATTATAATAATTTCAAAATTGGTTCTCTAAGCTCGAAGTTGATACGGTAGTGGAATCACAAACAGCGACCGAAAAATGAAATATCTTTAACAATTCCAAAATTCGGAAGCTAATGTTACCGCAACAGTAGCCCTTTTACAATCTTTCCTAATCACGTAATATATCACTTAAACTGAAAAAAGAAAAACTAGTCGATTGTCTAACTCATCGAAGTAACCATCATTAAGAAAATTACTTGTCAGACATCCTGTCATTGATATAATCTCTTTACCAAAGTGCCTTATGACATTTTCAGAATAAGATGAAGAGATCGTGTATTGATTGTTTAGCGATCAATTAAGTGTATTTCTTTTTATTTCACTACACGCAAACTTTTGAGGAATAAAAATATTCATTTACACTTTAAATGAATTTTTTAAGATTGTTTAATAGCAGAATATTATTTCTAATAGGTGCGTAGGAAAAAAACTATCATGTTTAATAAATTTTGATTAATTTATGGCAATTTCACGAAGTATGACTCATTCTTAATAGTTTGAAGGCCTAGCGACGAATGTGCAAATTAATTTATGTGGACGATGTTTTAAGTTAAAAAAATCAGCTACAAAAACGTACTTGTATATCGGTTCTCGTCCGATCACCGAAGTTAAGCAACATCGGTCACTGTCAGCACTTTGGAGGGTGACCACCTGGAAACGCCACGTGTGTTTAACATACCTTTGAGCCGTGGTGGCTCAGGGGATATAGCACTCACCTCCCAATGAGGTGACTCGGGTTCGAATCCCTGGTCGATACGATTTCTTCACCCAGCTCGCAACGATTACAGTGCTGACGTAAAATATCTTCAGTGGTAGACAGTATCATATAGTGCTAGACGGTAAAGTCCCCTTGCGTCAGGCTAATCGTGAGAGATTTTTCTCTCCGTGTAGCGCAAATGCCGTTTAGTTCCATCAAAAAGTCTCAACGAAAGCAAATTTCTCTCAATACTTGGTCCAGGTTTTCCCTTGTCTTCTGAATTGGGCTCAAAATTATAAGGAGTTGAATATTAGCAGTCGCAAGCCCAAAATTGGGTCGGCTGTTTAGTCCCTGTTAGAATGAACGTTCAACGTACTTACAAACCATATTAATTGTATAAATGTATAATGCGCATCATTTTGCTGCAAAATGTTTAAGTTGTTTCAAATGTATAATACATTTTCCCTTGTTTTTTTTTATTTTTACAACTCATAAAAAATATGCTGCCCTTAAGTTTACTTCTCACTACTGTAGCATACTACAGTGTGTTGCAAAATTATAAGACCACCCCAAATATCAATAATTTTTACTGTACACTTCATAAAATGAATAATCTTAAAACAGTGCAATAACTGAAATAAGTTATATTTTCTCAAATAAATTAAAATGTGAGAAAATAAAGTTAGTTCACGATTTTGAATCAATTCACGTGAGTCAAACGATTTTTTTAAAAATCTGGGTGTTAAATAAGTATAAGACCACCTATTTCTTTTTTCAAAATCATTTGAGTTTTCAAAACCTTTTTATTTTTTCTCTAAGAAGCTGTAGCTTTGTATCGCAGAAAAAACGCAAACGATAATATTATAGAGAAAATAAGAATACCAGGCATTAGTTCTATCATAATCAAAGACGGGCGCCATTTTCTTAGCAGCAAATAAGAAGCAAAATTTCCCTAAGGAAAAGGCAGAAGAGCTAAAAAAAAAACTAACCAGAACACGCTAAACATTTGATATAAGAATTAAAAAAAGAAACAATATGAAAGTTTTTATTTCAATATGAGGAATTTTTAAAATAATTTTTTAATCCTAAGAATTCTTTATTTTAAGTTTTTTAGTTTATAATTTTTATCAGAAAATTTCCCCACGGAAAAGAGTTATCTGAGCTTAAAATTCAAACAATTTGGTTTTCAAGTGCTCTGAAAAATCGAACCGTGAAACATGCAAGTAAGTTAAGCGTTCTAAAACTGCTGTTCATAATATTTTAAGCTAAAAAGATTCTTATAGAAAAAATTAAAAAAAATCGGTAGGAAGCGTAAATTATCAACTCGAGATAATCGATACATTTTCAAACTTGCAAGGAAGCAGAACTTGTCTACTCTCTAAATAACTCAGCAGGAAAATATAACGATGTCCCATTCAGTAGTATAATGTATAAATATTACTAAATTCACCACTGGAAGTCACAGCCATAAACATATGAATAGAGTAGATTGTTCAAATGTATGCATGTTCGTACGTATGGATGTTATATAAATCCACAATTCTGAACCAATTCGCACCAAATTCACTGTACATACTTTCAATGACCAGGATCTGACTGTCTACATTAAAACTCCTTCTGATAATCGGTTCACGTACTACATCCCACAGAAAAAGTTTTCCATAATATTTGATAAATATTTTGTAATATTAGTGATTTTCTAGCATGCTACTCTAATCAGTCAAAAACAAGTTTTATAGCAGGTTTTGCTGATTTATTTATTTATATATTCCTATATTAGACTATCACAAGTAAAATCAACATTAATATAAAAGCGATGCATGGTGATGACGTCACCAAATTAGTATCTGAAGAGGTACATGAATCCGCGTGTTTTTTAATTGATACTTGCGTTTTTAAATCTCCATGAATTTAAAGGATGAAAACTCAACGAGAACTAATAAATAAAACTAAAATTATCCATTAAGTCTTGGGAAAATTGTGGTAAATTTTGAATATTACAAACTAAATTATTCCATATGTCTTGTCAGTCTTTCTATTTATGAGATGAACTTCTAACTCTTATTATGGTAAATCTAATAGTATGAAGTCGCACTATACATAGGGTATACAAAAGTAACATGTATTACGTGCCATGAATGAATAATATGGAGATATTTGTCTACTTATTCGCTCCAGAAAGGGGTAAAAGAACATATTTCCACAAAAACTATATTATGCCCTTATATTGGTATAATGAGTTCTCTTTACCACCGCAATACCAGTAATATTTAATACCACTTTTAATTAAGTATCACTGACGTCAATAATTTAAATATGTTAACTGTAAAAAAAAACCGCTTATTAACTGCCTTCCCATAAAATAGTTGAACAATCAGGATTGTATCGCATTAACTAGGCCCACCTAATTAAGGCACTTAGTTTCTTACAACTGGCTGCATAGTATACCAGCGAGGGCTAATCTATCTGTCTCATGTCTGGCAGAACGGGGGTTCGAATCCCAGCGTTGACACCGCAGTATTTCCTCCATTACCTTCATCGTATGAAACATTTCTAGCGTTCTGTACTTCCTAACTTGTGACCCTGGACTGCTTAAATACAATACTATCTTTCACTCATAGATGGCAGCACCGTAAATCTGCTTAACACAAAAGAAATCTAGTATTTTCCATGATTTACGATAGGTGAAACAACCAGATAAAATAATTAAACCACATTCCACGATTCATTTAATAAAACACAACGTAACCACAACCTAAATCCAATGCCCATTATCTAATGAAAAGCCTTGCTCTAATGTCCAGTTAAAGTTCTTTTTTCCGGTTTTGAAACCATGTCAGTAGTAAATGGTTAAAGAAAATCGTGTAGTTTTGCATTTATAATTTTTTAACCATACTAGTTGTAAACGGTTTCAAAACCGTTAAGGTAAAAAATGTACTTTATATTTAACTTTATGGTTAATTGGATATAGACAGACTGCTGACGGTTATTTTACTGTAATTTCAGAATTAAAATTCTCACAGTTTGTGCTGTTACTAATTATTATTTTAAATTACAATTGTTTAATTTTGGTTAAAAGGTGGTCTAGAAAGCTCTATTAATGGAGTAAAAGTACTTATTCGTCTTAGAGATCCCCATATTCTTTTTGATGCCAACTAATTTTGGTTATTAGTACTAGTACTGGTATTGTATTAATAAGTGTTTTTAGTAGGTACTAAATATAAATGTACTAATATTTTTACCACGAAAATATAATATTTACAGCCTACCAAAAAGTTTTTTAATTTTCTTCATTTTTCTCTTTTTTCTTTCTGTCTTTTTTCTCTTTATTGTGCTGTATCACAACTTATAATTATTAGGTGGACTGGAAAGTAATGTCGTTTCGGTGCATTAAATATTCGTAAGTCTTAAAAAGTCTTCTATATATTTCGATTCATTTTCGAACAGGCATTGAAAGGTTGTTGCTAACGAGAGTGAATACATTACTGATTAAAGATGAAATCTTGATAACCAATATCAATTGCACCGAAACAACATTACTTTCCGGCCCACCTAATAGTTTCCATAAAAAGTTTCCAAAGTCGAATATATTTTCAATATGAAACTATGCATTTAACTCTGCTAATAATATTTAACTCAAATCTACTTCACTCTTTTGAGAGAGTTCAAAAGCGAACAAAGCAGGAAAGATTTTATTCTGTCTTTGACGTCATAACCAAAATGAATAGCCATCTTTCGCAACATCTTCTAGAAATTGACCTACTCTACTACATCATGCAGCTAAAAGCATCTTTTATGGTCTTTTAAAGAATGTAAAAATCGATACACTCCCTGCTTTTACTGACCCTCTCAAATTTTATTGAAAATCCAGAAGAACATCTTCAGCCGAAGTTAGCTGGAAATTTCGAAGCGGTTTAAAATTCTCAACGAGAACTTTAGCGATGCGCCAAGTAGCGATTTATACTGCTGATATAAATCGTACAACTCAGATCATATTAAGAAATGTTTCTTGATTTATCCTTACAATGTCAGAATATTATTCATTCCGTAGTATTCAAGAATTTCAGTTAAGAGATTTATTTTTTTTACAATGCAACTCAAAAATAAAAATTGAGGAAAAAAATAAGGAAGAGCAGTTTTTTTCCTAAGTATTTTTAAAAGGGCGGCCCGCTCCGCCTGCCCTTTGATGCGACCTCCTTACTTTTTTGTAAAAATAAACCACTATCCCTTAAAAACACTGCTTTTAATTTTATTTTTTCAGAGAAAGGTTTTCTTAACTACCTGTTTTAATAAAGAATCCACTTCTGATTTATTTAGCTATTGATAATTATTTAGCTTTAATTTTCAATTTCACTCCTTCATTTTAGCAAGATTTCACTTACGTTGACTAGTTATATGTACAAAATTCGCATGACATTCGGTCTCAGAGATATTCACATCTTTTTTTTTTCGGAAGGGGGTGCATATTAATAAGTTTTTTAATGATTTTAAATTTTACCATTTTTTTTTAAATATTCATCTTTGATTTAAAAATTTACCTTTAAATGATTATTTTCTCATAATATTTAGTTTAAAATATAAAATAAAGAAAGCTTACAAGTTGTTTATCAGCGAATCCTTACTTTTTAGTTGGAGCAATAGAGAAAAAAAAATGGAAATAAAATAAAATATGGCCACCGAAGCCGGCGTCTTCAGGGAGTACCAGCTCCAGAAGCCATAGAACAAAACCTTTTCTATTGAGAGAGGGTACTGAGAGAGCTAATTTTGACATTTGCCCACTCTCTCAATAGAAAAGGTTTTGTTCTATGGCTTCCGAAGCTGGTACCCTCTGAAGACGTCAGCTTCGGTGGCCATATTTTTATTTTATTTCCATTGTGTTTTTCTTTATTGCTTCAATTATTCTTTCTTTTGAAAATTCTGCTGCTTTTAAACTCGTTTCTTTCAAAGAAAGTTCTGTTATAATAGAATTTTATATTTTGTATTCTTTTACTACCTTTCTTTTTAGTTCACTCTTTCTGAGGAAAATTAATATACAACGATTGTATTTTAGATTGCCTTTAATTATTTTTCAAAAGCTTCAAATTTTTCTGTTATTTCCATAATGAGTGAGAATTACTTTGGGAAATATGCACATAAAGTAGCATGAGTGTAATTTAAAAATTGAGGAACAAAGTCCTCAATTCAAAAAGTTATTACATAATATTACACATTTTGATAAATTTTAATGGTAGTAATTGAGTGCTCTTTCAAATCTTTAAGTGCCATTTTCTGCGAGAAAGCGAATCACCCTGCACTTTTTTCATTCCCGGGAAGAAATCTGAGTGGTATATAGATTTTTTTCATTATTTTTAAAGTTGTTACTTAGTTTCTTGTTTTGTCTAATAATTCGAAGTAATATTAGGTGAATATTTAACCCTTTGACGGAGATGGGATACCGGTGTCACTTTTATATATTTGCTGTTAATTGGTAGCAAAAATACATTTTGGTGTTTTTTAATTATAAAAAAACAGTCTAATGGTCACGTAAAAAATCAGTTAGATTATCGGAATTATATTATTACTAAAATTTAAAATCCCAGAAAAGTAGTTTGAAAAGATTTTTTTCATTCATATTCAAAAATCTATCAATAATTGATTTTGTTAATTAATGAAACTTTAATGATGGATAACTGTCTCTCCTAGATTTAAACAATTGCAAATTTGAAAAAAAATTGCAAATTATCTTTCCAAAGTGAGCTGTGTTTGGAAGATCTTACCTTTAACGCAGAAGAAAACACTGGTGTTTTATAGAATATTTTATAATCGTAAATTATTAAAATGCTGAATATAACGTTTTTCACTTATTTTGACATACATTCATACATTGAACAGTCTGTGTGAGGATATGGCAGAATTGCAGTAATGTACAGATTATTTAATACATCTTTAATTGTTAAACAACTCTTATTGTTATGTTCTACTAGAGCAAGTAGAACCAAACAGTAGAATAATCCTTCGCTCGCTAACCATTGTTAAAGGCTTCGAATAGCACTTTTGTTAAAGGAGTTTAGTAGTTGCCTAAATCATACCTTTACTAATTAGAAGCAATGTATCAACTTCGACAGCTGAATAAATCGAATTTCAATCTATTCACCCAAACTATTGAAAATTGGATTCGAATTATTTTTGGACTAGCTTTCACCCATTACTAAATTACTCATTCAGTGAGTGATGCTCATAGTAAGACAACAACAATAAAAAAAAATATTTATAAGGATTTAACTATTCTGGTACGTTGATTTTTAATTAAACTGACTTTTTAACGGCAAAGAACCGGAATCTATACGCCAATCAATCGGAAAGAAACGAAATTTGTTTTGGCAAACTTAATAAGATTCAATATCCGTATGATGTTATTTACGTTACTTATTCCAAGGAAGGAGAAAACGATGAAAATCATCTAAATGATGACACTTAATGATTGTCAAGTTGTGATCTATTAATTATTATTTAGTAATGAGATTTGATAGGTCACTATGCACCTAGTACATTTTACGATGAAGGGTTTCACTAAACCGATTTCCCTATCTCTAAAAACTAGAAAAAGAAAGTTGGTTATGCATCTTTAGAGGATGTTGTCTAAGAAAGCAGCACATATAAAAGTCTTACTTGAACTTCATATCACGTTAACATTTTATAGGCTCATAATATTGTTACCATACTTGTAACAGTTCGAAAATTTCAGTTAATATCACATTTCTTATTATGCTAAAAAATAATTTTTGGTTACGTCTAATCTTATTCACCTAATCATAAATACTGAATAATTTTTGAGGGTTGTGCGTTTTAGGGAACAGGTGGTACGAATTTGACAATAGATTTCCGTAGCTCGGAATAAAAAGTTCATAATTTTGGAAATATTACAAAGCTTCACCAACCATGCATCACAATTTCCCTGTAATCATTTTTCTTTATAGACAATGAAAAGCTTTTTGCATATCAAAATTAAAAAGTATCAAATTAAAACTAGTCGCAGTAAAGTATCAAATTAAACTCGCTAGCGCTCGCCAACCCCAGAAAATTGCTACGCAATCTTATATGGTTTGCTTCGCAAACCAAGCTCGCTTCGCTCGCTACTAACTTAGGTACATTGCAAATGCACAAAATTCTAAGAATTCAAAACAATCATTCAAATCCATATAAAAACT
>NC_092211.1:40336752-40350957 GCF_043381705.1 Parasteatoda tepidariorum | reverse complement strand
AAAGTTTAAATGGGCCTTTCATGTTATATCATTAAATTTAGTAATACTATTTCTCGGGCATTAGGTTTTAACTCTTATAAGAATATACATATTTTTTTCTGTTAATGTACAAATATTTTTCCGATGTGTTTTGGATATTCCTTCTCTAATAAAAAGAGATACCATTTTGTTTTCGGTTGTACAAGAAAGAAGATCAAGCATTTTTCTTTTTTAAATTTAATAAGCCACATTAAAGAAGGAACGTTGCAATGCTACACGTTACATTAACGACGTCTCCAGAGTAACTGAATGACGGTTCATATGGAAATCGCAGGTAAGCGTCTCATACAACAACGCCCCCTATAGTTCGTTGCGATCGCGAATAGAAAAACAATACTTTTATTATTTTTATGCTAGTGAGAACCAAAACAATATGGAAATAAATGAGGGAAAACTGGATCCCACCACGTGATTTCCCGGCCAATAAAAATGCAGCGTTAAACGTTTAACGTAACCTCGTTGGAAGTCGCATAAGAAGTATAACTTCAAAAAATTTCCGTTCAAAATATTTACTTTAACATTCACTTTTTAATGATCTGTTTAAAAGGAGGAAAAAAATTTGTTCTAGCATTAGAATTAATCACGACATCTTAAAACTAAGTACAAAGAACGAGAAAATGTTCAAGTTCTTAGAAGCAAAATCCATTATTCCGAAAATCAACATCTATACATTTCAACTATAACTATACTTGCCATAAAGAATTTATAATAACATCACGTGAATCCAAAAAACACGTCGCAAAATAAATTTAGTTTTCGAGAAAGCTCTGAAATATAAACCTTTTTCTTTTTTCATGAGCTTTTACTTGGAAGAATATTTTTAGCTTACATTTTACGGTCTTTTTCATTTAAACTAAAAATTTCATAGGACAAGCATTACAACACAGCGCAGAATGAAAATTGTGTTTTACAGCACACCATTTCTTTGACTTTTTTTAACTGAAGTAGCTCGTGCAAATATGTTCCCCAAATAATAAATTATTCTTTCTA
The DNA here is from genome assembly GCF_043381705.1 of Parasteatoda tepidariorum. Classification (NCBI taxonomy): domain Eukaryota; kingdom Metazoa; phylum Arthropoda; class Arachnida; order Araneae; family Theridiidae; genus Parasteatoda; species Parasteatoda tepidariorum. Next base: position 40,349,928 of record NC_092211.1, on the reverse strand, counting down.
TATGTGAATCTGCTATATATATATATATTTATATTGCCTTGTATTGTGACTATGTAGGAGACGTGAATAAGTAAACATTAAACATACGTGCCTTCACATAGTTTGAAGGAGAAAGTTACTTCCTGGTATGCTATGTTTACATAGTTGCAGTGCTCAAACATATAACCGTGAGTGAAATTTATTCTTATAGATTCTGTCATAACTTGGGAGATTAATGTTAAGAAAGAAATTTGTTTCTTTTAAAAAAATGAGTTTTCATAACTTCAGAAATTAATGCTTACAAAAAAAAATTTTATTATTTCAATAGAATCTGATATTTCCATTTCAGAAATGTGTCCTTTATTTCAACAAAAAAAGAAGAAAAAAAAACAGAGATGTAATTTATTTATTTTATTCGTCGCATTTATGTTGCAGACGCTTGAGTTAACAATAATATTTTATTTCTAGCATCGAAGTACTAGGACTGCAAAGGGTTAAAATTTTATAATTAATTTGTATTAATTCAAAATTTGTATTAATTCAATATAAATTTGTATTAATTCAATTTGTATTAATTCAATAGACGCTGATATTTCTATTTTAGAAATACCTCCTTTATTTCAAAAAAAGAGAGTTGTAATTTATTTATTTTATTCGTGGCATTTATGTTGCAGACGCTTGAGTTGACAATAATATTTTATTTCCAGCATTGAAGTACAAGGACTACAAAGGGTTAAAATTTTTAATTTTCTTGTTTGTTCTTGCACTTTTTACTTCTCTACTTTAGTTTAGTAGTATTTGTACACTTTACTTATTACCTTCCAAGACATGTGCAGAGAAAAAAATTCTGGTAAAATTACTGTACTGTATGATAATGACATTTCTGGTATAAAAATCTAAAATATGCGGTATTTAAATCATTCATTTAGTAATTTTTCCGTTCAGATGATAACGGTTTACCGGAATTTTTTTTTTAAAATTACAGTTCTTATTGCCGCACATTTAATAAAAAAAACTGATAAGTAAATTTTACCAACATACCATGCTCATAGGAATAATCGCAAAATTACGAAAGTTTACCTCGTTTACCAAACTTCATTACATATTATAAAACCATATTTTATTGCTAATTTTACAAAAATATTTACCATAGTGCTCCGCTGAAAATTACCAAGATTTTTAGCGTTCCCATAAAGTCAGAAATACGGTAAATTTTACCATATTCTGGTAGTTTTGACCATAATTTTTTTTACTCAGAGTAATTTTTACTTTATCTTTAATTTAATAAGGATTTCTTCTTTCAAAAGTAATATCTCATGTATGAACGCTTCCGTATTTCGTGAGTTGTATAAAATTTAATAGAAAAGCTTTAAATGAATTGAAAACATAAATGCTTATAGAAATTGTTAATGTGAAGTTAACTAATACTCCAACTTTAGCAATAAATAATACGAACTCTCTGAAATAGTTCTAATTTGTTGCTTTTCTTACTTCTGTTCTCTTTTCCATGCCAGAAGGGAAAAATGTAATAAAAGACTAACAATTCTATGCGTGGAAGTAACATAAGATAGAAAAGGAATAAATGGCGTAGTCCTAATCAATGACAAAGAGGAAAGAAAAGTAAGTGGTTATAATAAATCTTCCTGGAATTGGCAGTTGTCATTAATATTAGTGTCGTCTTGTATGATTTTAAGTGTACTGCGTTAAAATACAAAACTTTTCCATAAAGGTAATTTATCAAATGTATGAGCTTTGTTTCATCAATTTTTGTGTTAAAATTGGCCCCTCTATTCTACGAAATAAAAATTTGCTTCATTAAATATTTCGTATTACGAATTACTTTGAAAATAGCGATGATAATAACTTTGATAAGCTTTATCTTATCAATATGTTACGTAAGTGCTTGAAAAAATCTTTGAAAAAATTGGTCATTTTAAGTACTAAACCTTTGTTCATGATAAACACGCAAAATAAAAAGAAAATCGAAATACTTGAACAATATTTAAGCTTTTAGTGTAAGATCAATTCGAATCTGCGTTGAACAATTTACATTAGATATCAGAGGGTTATTTCTGAGGTTGAATATAATTTTTTAAAAAAATTTTATGTAGTTAATATGAGAAAAATATTTAATGGAGCTTCAAGAAAATATTTATTTATTCTAAAATGAAATAAATGAATAAGCATTACAATGCTTATTTTACCCTCACAAAATAGTGAAAGTCTTATGCTTCTGAACTCACTTCAGTATATTACATGCTTTCACATAATTACATGCAATGTTAATAGCTCAATGGGATACCTGCAATTGGTGTAGTTTAGGTATCTCGATCCTGATTTGTTGTTAAAACATGGCATTTGCTTACGTGAGCAACTGTTCTTTCCATAGTATTTCGAGTAAGCAAAGCCCATCAGGTACCAATTCCCTTAAATGACTCATTCTATATTCTTTCACAAAGATTTTAATTCTTTCACAATACATTTCTTATTCAACACAAAGACAGGCACAAAGTCATGTAGAATACAAACAAACTAATCTTACATCGAAACTGCCAGGTGCACAAAACAGAAATACATTATGGTTACCATGAAATGCATTAACAAATAGCAAATTTAAGTTAAGTAAAAGACATGGAAGAGAAAGAATTATGATTCAACAAATTCGATGCGTGATGTAGAGCTGTATTTAATTAACTCCACTAATTAACATTCTAACGTATGTGTAGAAACTTGGCTCAACTTTAACACATCATTTTGCTTATAAACTATCAACTGGTGATTACGTCATAAGTTACATTGTGGTTTTTCATGATCTTCTTCGTGAAGTACAAATTCCCAATTAATTACAAACGTTTATTCAAATAATTTTAATAGTTGCAAACGATATTTTTAGTTGCGAAATTTAACACAAAAACATTTCTTTTTCTAAGTATGCATACTTTTTTTTTTTTTGAATGAATGAATGCAAATTCTTTCCATAATTGCAATCTTAATAGTTCAAGGGGTTTCATTTATTTTTATGTATCCCTTTTAATAGTGCAAATGACATTATTATCTACTCAGCTAGACTCAAAAACGTTCATTTTCTTGAATCAGTATAAATTTCTTGAAGGATGCAGGTTTTTATCGTCATAATGTCGGAGATTGTCTCATTCTGGAAAATATGGTCTCAATGCTTTAGCCTTACTAGCAAAGCGTAGTTAACATTTAGTTAAGGTCTTTAATGCTAATTTTTTTTTCTTTTTTTTTTTTGCCCTCTTCACTATATTATGGAAACATTTATACAAAATCAAAAAATGTTTTCGCATGGTTACAATACATATTTAAAAAGAATTCCGTGCAAAAATAGACTTTAAAAGTTTTTATTTGCGTAGCAAACAAAATTAATTACATTAAACTAAATTACCTGATTTAAAACAACAATTTAAAAATTTTAAGCTAAATCAGTGAAATTATACTTTAATTAGAACGAATAGAGCAATGAAGCAATAATTTTTAATTGAGAACTCTTCAAATAATTTCATTAAATTTTGATTGCATCATTTAAAATTTCAACACATAAAATGGTATTTGAATCGGTATACCTTATAATTTCAATTTTATGGCCATCTTTTGTGTTTTTAAATTCTTAATTTATTATTCTGATAAAATGAATATAAGAAGAATGTGAGCATCTAAACTTACGAAAAATGAATTTAAAATGCCGATTGTTTTTTTTTTTTTTTTTTTTTGGGTTTTTTTTTTAAATTTTGTCTCAGAAATTCTGAGGTATCGAAAATGCTATAAGAAAATGCTTTATTGGTACACACAGTATATTGTTTAAATTTTTTTTGAAAGACGTAAAAAAGAGCTCTATATTTGATTACATAATATACAAAAAAAACAGTATATATTTGTGACCACCTCTACGTAATATTTTGCAAAAAACATATTGACTAAACTGCCAAAAGATTCCACCATATTAGACTTCAAATTGTCCAATTATTACGAAAGTACAGCTTTTATTAGTATAAAGTATTTTTAGATTTAAAAAAATCTATAGTTCAATTACGCTTCAACTAAATTGGTATTTCCTAGTGTTGACAACCTACTTTAGTTTTGAAATACCCTTGAGGAATATTTTTAGATAAAAATATGGATATTTATATCACAAAGATACATATTATGGTAAACACAAATATTTAGTTCCTGGAGATAAATTTAAAAAATAAAATAATTAAGTTACCAACCTTTATCTTTCTGAAAAAGTTCATAGGGCCTATGGTCCTTTATAGTTAAAACTGTACCTTAAAGGAGTAAAATTCTATTTTATTATTAATAGATAAATAAGATAGATAGATAAGATTTTAATAGATTGAGTTTATAAAGATATTTTACTTATCTTTATAAACTCAATCTGTTAAGAAAAAATTTAAGTTTGAGAAAAACAGTATTATATTTACTTTCATAGACTCATTTTACGAACAAAGAATTTATAGTCTAGTTTTAAAACTACAAATAAACAGTTTGACATTTAAACTTTTCAGTTAAATCTTAAAATAATTTTAAACGTAGGTAATTATTCTTTTAATAGTGTCTTCAATAAATAATTGTTTGTCGCTAAGAAGATATTTGCTAAGGAGCAGTGACAGTTCTAATCTGTTATTGTCGCCCTGGTTACCTACTTGGAACGTTAAGCCGAGGAAATTGCATTGTTTAAGAAATAAGTAACTAGTCACCAGGAAAAGGGAGGAGTCTTTGATAAGGTTTTAGAAATAATTGTTGACATTGAATGGGACTAAAATAGAATAAGAGAAAACCTGACATTTGTTAGCCGGTACTAATGAAATACTTTCGAATGACTTAAAATTATTGTTTAAAACTCGTTTGTCGTTAATGAATATTTTAATATATAATGAAACACATTTGCTTTATTTACAAGCCACTTGAAAAGAAAATCTTATTGTAAGAATTTAAATTTGCTGGTATAGATTCGATATATGAAAAGCTTTTCAACAAATATAGAACGGTTTCTTAGAACTATTATGATAGCTGGGTTGCAAACGATTTTTGAGATTTTTGCTTTATAACTGCGCCTTTAGCTTACGAGGACTTTCTATATAGAACAAAAAAAGCAAATGCAAGTTCAGATTGAACCACAGAGAAATATAGAAGGAGTTTCCACTTTAATGCTAAAGTATATAAGAAGATAACACGTTTTTTATCGACGTGTGCCAAAATGGCATCAGTCTGACCAAATGATTTTAGCGCCATGCAACGTCAAGGGTTTAACTATGAGTTTAATTTATGAATTTATCGTTTTCCTTTATTATTTTCAATCTAATTTATCAACTTCCTTATAATCGTCTGGTCATTTATTTTCTTTTAGTTCCATGAAATGTTTAGATGCTGATTTGTTAAGGATGTCGTTTGTTGATAAAGACAAAAAATATATTTTGCAAAATAAGTTAAGTTTTATTTTTTTAAATAGCTTAAATTTTCTCATTTTTCTTGTTCTTAAATTTATTTCTCCGTTAAATAAATTACATATTTATATGAGTGACTTTTACCCTTACTTCTTTTCAACTAAAGAATAAATTGCGTAAAGCTTCATTAATGTAGATTTTTCTTTATTTACTCTGTTTATAAAAGAATTTAATCTATGACAGAAAATTTCAAATCCATAACATAAATTCAAGCAATCCATTCTTAAGTCAATAATTCTGTTTGAAAGGAAGCATAAAACTCAACTTTCAAACAATAAATTACAAAGAAATGTTATTCATTCATTCATTCATGCTACCGATATAGTCGTACAGAAGTTATAAAAAAAATATGAGAAAGACACTACATGATATACTGTAGAGCAGGGTTTCTTAACCTGTGGTTCATGAACCCCTAAGGGGTCCATGAGTTACATTTTGGGAGTCCGCTGACTACTCCTAATTTTTAAAACGTTTGGAAGCCTACCCATTGCTTGTAAAGCGAGCTATGGCAGCTATAATTCCGTTTGCTACAATGTATCTTTGCAAAGAGGGATTTTCCACACTTATGACAATAAAAACATAACATCCAAATCGATTGAATGTTGAACATGATGTGCATGTTGCTTTGTCGAAAACCAGCCCCCAAATTCAATTTATTAATTGAGGAAAAGCAGCAGCAACCTTAACATTAAAAATGCTAATTTTAAAAATTTTGTATACTATTAAAATAATAAAATTAAATGTTTTCTAATAATTGATGTTTTTTACAATTATTTTTTTCACAGGGGGGTGGTCCGTGACTTCTTAAAAAATTTTAAAAGGGGTCTATTATATCAAAAAGGTTAAGAAACACTGCTGTAGAGTGTCAACTATTCACATTTACTGACTCAACTGTTTCCGTTAAGGTTTGCTAGAGGCCACTATTGGCAGTTGGGCAAGGAGAAACTTTAAAAAAATAACGTTATAGTGAATCATCCTTAAGCGTTATAGTTCATAAGATGAACTATAGGTTTATAGAGATGTCCCAGGGCTAATCTCGAACAGTGTTCCAGGATCATTCGATCAATTTCATTTTGAACTATTTCAATTGGATAATTCGTATTCCTATCCCAATAGAAACATATTCCTATTGGTTGCATCTGTAACTGATTGATTATTGATGGACTTTCTGTGGATAGGTCAGAGTTAAGTGACGTCAGCTTAGACATTGCTGTTTTGTGTCTACGAAATGAAATATTTCAGTAATTAATTTTGTCGAAATAAACTAAAAAAACACAATAATTTAAGAAGAATTTGAATAATATGGGATTTCATGCATACGTCATTTATTATAAATATATTTTATTGTCTGAACACAGAATAAGACTATAAAGTGGTAAAAAAAAATACAAAAGATACAAAACAGATTTATCACTGAAGTTAAATTTGTCTGACATATCACTTCTATAATTTATAGAATTTTTAGTAAAATAAATTTAGTGGTTCGGTTTAAAAGCCTTCTTTAAAAAATGCTTAATTTTATACTCAATTTCCCCACTTGACCCTATGTATTTTAAAAATAAATTAGAGACCAATTTAACCGTATTTTTTTATGTCTTTATTCAATAAATAGTTTATTTCTTTCAATTTAATTAGATACCGGGCCGTGGTAGCCCAGTGGTTAGAGAATCCGACTGCAGTTCAGATGAGCCGAATTTCGATCCTCGACTCCACTAAGATCCACTCAGTACGTACTCGTAAAATCTGTCGAATTGAAAGTCATGTGGTCGGTCACCGAGCAGTATTATGGATACAGGGATCTGGATAAAGTTTCTTTCCCCTTCAGATCCATGTCTAAATTGAGAAAGTGCCGGCACGAATTAGATCCCATCTGCAGAGGATCAAAATTTGTAATGGTATGCCTTTCTTGAAAGTTGATACACTTTCTGGCCAAAAGTATTCGGACACCCGGTTCTTATGGTGGTGGAAGCATTATGGCGTGGGGGTGTTTCTCGTGGTTTGGCCAGGGTCCGTTAGCTCCTGTGGTTGGAAGCATGAACTCTGAGATGTATTTGGACATTCAAGGACAATGCTGCACTCCCAACTCTATTTCAATATTTCGGGGAAGGCCGATTTCTCTTACCGCTGGATAACTGCTCCATTCACACATCAAGGCTTGCACAGACGTGGTTTGACGAAATAGGTGTTCAAAAACTGGACTGGCCTTCTCAGAGCTCCGATCTAAATCCTATAGAACATCTTTGGGACGAATTAGAGCTCTGATTACGTAGCCAGCCAAATCGAACATCTTCACTACAAGCACTCACTTCAGCTGTGGTGGAAGTCAATTCTTATGGCCACCTATCAAAAACTGGTGGAAAGTCTAGACGTTTGAAGGCTGTCATCGATGCAAAAGGGGGACCAACATCATATTAATATGTGCCTGAAGACGCTCTAAGTCCATACCACTCGGTGTCCGGATTCTTTTTGCCGGATAGTGAAATAGCCCATTTTACATCTCTAGTGTGATGTAAATGAAGTACCTGCTTACCTAAATTAGATACTTGCAAGTGACGTCAGTGTTCGTATCAATCCTGATTAGCTGTTGATTATTTATTTTCTTCCATTCTATTTCGAGTAAGCCTAATCTGTCAAATATGAAGTTCTGTACACATTCTATACATTCTTTTATTTACATTCGTTCTCCCAGAAAATTTTCGGTTTATATCTTATTTAACACAAAGGCAGGAACGAAACCATGCAGAACATAAACAAACTAATAATACATTGAAGCTGCTGATGTAAAAATTTTAATACTTAATCAATTTAGAGCTTTTAGAATATAGCTTTATCAAGTATACAATGCTGATTGCAAAAAAGCTCCATCTTCTATCGAAAAAAATACTTTAGAATTCGAAAGGTATAAAAAAAATATATATATATATATATATACACAAGAAATCCATAACNTATATATATATATATATCAATGAAAAAAAACATTTTGAAGTTTGTTTTTTGCTGAAAAGCCAAACGCCTTTTACCTAAAATAGCTCATAACATTTTTTAAAATAAATATAAAAATTCATATAAATCGATAAAATTCTCTTAAGTGCGTATTAAATTATTTGAAGTTGTAACATACAAAATTTTAAAAAATCTGAAAATTTAAACATTTTTAGAAGCAGTATATAAAGATTATTAAAAAATGCTTGCATCTTTATTAAAAGAAAGGCAACTTAGGTTTAAAACAATTTTTTAAGGTGTACTACATAAAAAAATATCCTTTCAATCTAGTCCATGCATAAACAGTTGTAAAGATTAACTAATTAATCATGGTATTTTTTCGATAAAACGGTTAAAAAAATTAAAATAATTACAACTAATTCTTCTCGATTAAAAAGTAGGAGCACCGTCATTATGTTTAATTATATTTTAAAACAGCATTTAAAAAAGACATTTTTGAAATTATCGCTTGAAGAATCGGTAAAAGCCCTTCATTTTTTTCTCATTATTATGTCAGTTTTAAAACAAATGTTGCGAACACTATTTAAAAAAAGTTAGCAGATATTTAATTTTTCACGAAATATTAAATATTTAATGAAATTTACGAAGGAAAAAAAACACTAAATTTGTTTGTTGTTGTTAGAACAACATTCAAAAACAGGATGCTTGAAATTCTCCTTTCAAACCACTAAAAAAAGCTCTGAAATTTTTTTTATTATAATGTCATTTTTGAAACAAGCATTGTAAGCATCATTTTAATAATAAAGTTAGCAAATGCTTACGTTTTAACGAAATAAAGAACATTTAGTAAAAATATTTTTTTAAAGTTTTTTTGTATCCTCATTCTAGTTGACAGCTGTAACGAAATACTGAACATTTAATATTTTTTTTAAAAAAAGGAAGTTCTTCGATTAAAAACATTGAAATTGCTTGATTTAGCTAAAAAATACACTCAAACCACAAAGCTTTTAACTATCTTTTTAAGCACCCTAAAAAAATTCATAAGTTTTTTCATTAGAATGTCATTTTTGAAACAAGCATTCTTAGTATCATTCCAAAAAATAAATTTAGCAGATGCTTAGGTGATAACGAAATATTGAACATTTAATAAAAGGATGTTTTAAAAATTTAAAGTTTTTCTATTAAAAACACTAAAATTGTTCTATGTTGCTGAAACAACATTCGAAAACACGAAGCTTGAAAATATCCTTTAAAGCACCCCAAAGAAAGCTCCTAAGTTTTTTTTTCATTATATTGTCATTTTTAAATCAAGCATTGTGATCAACATTCGAAATTAACAGATTATGTTCTAGCGAAATTTAAAATTTTTTTTTAAAAAAATATTCGGAAGTTTTTCCTTTAAAACACTAAAACTGCTTGATGTCTATACAACATTTTTCGAGACTTATTATCCTCCCCCCAAGAAAAAAAAAAAGAAAATTTTACAATAATCTTATTTTCAAAATAAAATTTTTTAAAAATATTCTAGAGATAAGATAGTAAATAATTAGATTTCGCAATTAAACCGAACATTTAAAAAAATTACCAATAAAAATCTGCAATTTTACATTTAACGAAAAATAAAAGTAAAAAACTACAATTTTTTTTTATAAAATTACTTAAATTGCTTAATGTTGTGGAAACTACATTTAAAAACACGATGCCTAAAATTATCTTCCAAAGCCTCAAAAAAGGCCCTTTTTATTTTTGTTTTCAATATTATGTGCGCCATTTCAAAGGCAAGCTTCGTAATCCTCATTCTGTAAAGTAAGCTATGAAATATTTGTTTTCGCAAAATTTCAAGCGTATAACGAAAAATTTAAAAAACAAACTCAGAGTATTTCTTTTATAATCGCTAAAATTCCTTAACGTTGTTAAAATAACAATCAAAAGCGATTCTTGAAATCCTCGTTTAAAACCTCTAATAAAACCCTTTTTTTATTAATATTTTTTATTACTAAAACTACTGTTGCGTGTCTATTCTAAGCCGAAATTTACATTTATAGGAAATATTTAACATTTCGCGAAAAGTTTTTTTATAAAGCATAACTCCAAAACTTTTATTTTAAAAACACTATAACTGCTTAATGTAACGTAAATTTGGTTCCAGCCGATTTTTTCCTAAAAAATTCTTTCTGCTAATTGCCTAGTTTTTCTTATTGCAAATAATGTTAAACAATTTCGAAATTAGTTTTAACTAAAAAAGCTTTGAGAAACTAATATAAAAATATATTATCTACAAGTGGTTGCACAACCATAAGAAATAAGAAAGATTAATTAGGTGAGCTCATTCCTTCGGAAAAAAGTTTTAAAAAATTTAAATTATGATTTTTTCATAAATAAAATTTAAGCGCAACGACATATTGCGTAAACAATTTTCAAAAACACGGTTGTCGGAATTTTAATTTAATCGGGATCTATCTATATTATATAAAACGCTAATACTTACGTATGTATCAATAAAACCGATGATATTTCTTTTCTCGCGCTGGCAACAGTTTTCATTTTTAATTGATTGGATTCGGCGCGCAAGAGCACGTAGTGATCATCATATGGCTAATCTACATTATATGAAACGCTAATACGTTTTAATTGACAGGCTTCGGCGCGCAAGAGCAAGTAGTCATATGTCTAATCGGGTGAATTCTCACAAAATTATCTTCATCGAAGCCGATGCTTTACTTCCGGAGTTCAGTACTATTTCATACTGTTTTACAACACATGGTTTTAGCTCTCTGGTGGGAAAGACTTTAAAACAAAACTTACAACAGTTACTTTTCTCAACAACTGAAATTTAGAATAGTGTGATTAAGAAAAATATGTGAACTGTTTGCAATTTCAAATTAATATTGAAATGCACAGGTTTAGAATTTTCAACAGTGAAAAGTTTTCGGAACTTCAGTGTTCAAAAAAGTATACAAAGCTAGACGTTCAGAACGTATCAAATGAGCGAGCAAAGCGAGCATTGGATTGCGAGGCAATCCGAAATGAACTGCGAAAGCAGTTCCGGGGGTTGGCGAGCGCTAGCGAGCAGGGGGCGAAACCTCCTAGTTTTAATTTAAAGCCTTAAATAAAGCCCCTTTTTTTTACTCTTTCGTAAGTTCTAAAACAAGCTTTTTTCTTTTTTCATGAACTAAATAGACTCTTAATAGAATACTAAGACTTAGCTTTTTCCCGAAATGTGAATATTTAACAGAAATTTTTTACTAAAAAAGTTTAAGCATTAAAAAAAAAAAAAAAGCTCTGAAATAGTTATGGCTGTGAATGTTGCTATGGCTTCAATTTTATCTCTCACGTTATTTCATCCCTAAAAAACCTTAGATTTTATTTTTTAAATCACGCTAAACCAGACAATGTGAGAAAATAAAGACAATGATTATTACAATTTTACGTTAAGTCGTATTTGTATATTACTAGTATCTTCTTTATAAAACTTTCAGTGTTCTTCTTTTTAAAAATATCTTCTATTTATTTCTTTTTTTTCTCTCTCTCTCTCTCTCTCTCTCTCTCTCTCTCTCTCTCTCTTTTTTCGGAGAGGAATATTTTCGAATTCCACTTCCTTTCTGTGACTTTTGAATCGAAAGAAACGTTTAGAGAATTCAAGTATTCTAAAGATAAATATTAAATTTTAGTGAAATGTATTCAAAACTTGCTAAGGTGCTCAGAAAAATAAAAGTATAAAAAAATGGAGGAAATTTCATGCAAGAATCGAATTACTAGAATGTAGACCTTTCACCGAAAGAACAAAAATGCCGAGAACGTAGAAAACAAGATTTACAAAAAAATGGCACTTCATTAAATGTATAAAGTATCTTTTAAATATTTTTACCGCTTAAACGATTTTCAACGTAAATAATATAATTTAAAATTATAAATTAGTTGTGGTAATCACTATTGTGTTAAGCGTTTTTACTAACCCATAAACCACTAAAATGTTCACCTGGTAAAGAACTCCAGTTGTGGGCAAAAAGGAGTCACTTAGGTTGAGGCTCCACAATTTTCGTGACTGGTGGTATGATGGTGGTAATATTTGTGGTAACACTGCACACAAGTTGCCTTTACTTCCCAGACAAACTGAAATACAATGAGCAGAAGCTGCGTGGACTACCACCGAGCTTCGAATCACCAATCCTTCACAATGACAGTTTAGTGCGCTGACCATCGTTTAATCACACTCTCTTGTGTACTTTTTTTTAAGAGATAAAATCTGGCTACTCAATTATTTCCTTTTTTTAATTTATTTCAGAGAAACAAAGACCTTTGCGTAAATATAATGATAAAATTGGTTAAATTTTGATTTGAAATTATGCAGCGTTAAAGCTGTTATAACATTATATTATAACCGTCGTTGAACAGCCGAACCAATTTTGAGTTTACAACTACCAATGTTCAACTCCGTAGCATTGTAATTTTGAATCCAATCCAGAAGACAAGGGAACTCCTAGACCAAGTATTTGAACAAATAGCCTTCGTGGAGGATTTTTTGATGGGATTAACCCGCATTTGCATTACATGGAGATAAACTCCACGAAAATCTTCCGCGCCCGATGGTAAGAGGATTCTAACCCATGATCCGTCTACCACTAATGACATTTTATGTCAGCACTGAAGTCGTCACCTATATATAGCCCTCTGGTGGGAAAGACTTTAAAACAGAACTTACAACAGTTACTTTTCTCAACAACTGAAATTTAGAATAGTGTGATTAAGAAAAATATGTGAACTGTTTGCAATTTCAAATTAATAT
>NC_092211.1:40198900-40336718 GCF_043381705.1 Parasteatoda tepidariorum | reverse complement strand
TATATATATATGAGTGGAAGTGCATCTCGCTCCTGTGCCTCAGGTCCTGGGTTCGATCCTTGGGCCGGGCAAGGTTGTCTCAGCCTTTCATCCCTTCAGTGGGTCGACCAAGCATGCTTGGGAACTAAACATTGGGGGCTCTGCGTTCTGCTGGCCACCTGACCGGAACACCTGCTCCTGGACCCTAGTCAAGAAAACTGAGATGGGCACAGTAGGCCTTGGCCCTCCATGGGCTGTCACGCCACGTCAGAGTGAAAAGATGAAAAAATTATTAAAAGCAAGGAACCGTTTAATAAGTTTTTATTTCATTGAATTTTATATATTTACATATTTACTTTTTTATTTTTTGAATGACTAGGATCAGGGTAGCCAAATACTAGCCTTAATTCTCTTTACGCCAGGTGGCCCATGAGACCTATATGTTCGGCATTCCATCCCTGCTAGACAAGAGCCACTTCCTTTGCACTCCCCCTCCCCAACTGGGAACTTCCCCATCCCAGGATGTTTCTTTCAATTGTCTGTTGGTTAGTTTCGGCCGGCCTCATTTAGGTTTTCCAACCGGAGCCCATGCCGAAACTGTAAAAAAAAAAAAAAAGAAGTTGGATTTTTTGTGGTCATTCTTAGCTTAAGCCTTAACCAAGATCATCATCGTTTTTTTTTTCATGTCTATTTTAATGAGTTTAGTTTTTGTTTCATAATAGATTTCGCCGTTAGTGATTTTTTTTTTTGGCCAGTATAGCTTTAAAATTCGTCTGAAGTATTTAGTTTGAAAAATATCGCGTTTGTTTTCTTGTTGTTTTCCGAATTTACAAATGTAGCTGCAAGGAGAGCAAAATGTGCCGTGAGATTGTTGAAATTTCATCGAAAAAGAATTCAAATCGTCAGTTTTAACATTTCGATACATTTCCATTAAGTGAAAAAGGCTTTTTGTGAGTTAAATAAGTCATTCAACCGTCATCAGTTGAGTTTCAGAATTTTTCTCTACATTTTTTCGACGAGAGAAAATATTTATTTTTACCCTACCTCCTTTGAAAGTACCCTCCGCAATACGCCTTCATCTTTAGTTCATAAATATGCATAATGATGACAAAAGAGCTAAATTAGTGCTGAATTATAATTACATAATAGGCATAATAGGGCGTGACGTTATTTTTATGGCGAACTAAATCAAACTTAAGAGGGTACCTGCATCTTCGGGCAGCAGCAAAGTTTTGTTTCTAACAATCGACAGTTGTTTCAGAAATATTGGCAGGTTACTTTATCATGAAAGCATCTGTTAAAGTGATTTCATATGCAAATATTCATGATATTCTCGGTGTACGAACATAGAATGAAGATATTAGAATAAACTGATTTATGACGAACAAAGAACGGGAAAAAGTAAGCAATTTTATTTTAGTTTCGATTAAAATTGATTAACCCATTAGCAATCACTGTTTCTCTTTTTTGGAGGGAGTTCTTTTTTTCCTCTAAAAGATAAATGGTCATAACTTAATACTTTCATACTTTTATTTTTCAAAATTAAAACGTCTGTGCCTACCATGGTATATTATAAATAGAAATAACTTTATATCGATTTTAAATTATTCGATTGCAATTTTTTGAAAATAAAGGTAGTGTGCCTTAAAATAAATTTAAGGAAATGAATAAAAATTGAATAATTAAATTAGAAAATTATTGAAAAAATATTATTATTACGAATTAACTTAATTCAGTTAACCATTAATTAAAATTAATGGTTAAGTAAATAGAAAATGGATTAAGTAAATAAATGGATAAGTGAGTAACAAAATAAAGAAAAATAATTATTACCGCACTTTTACAACTAAACTAACATTAGCAGTCAGTAAATAATAGATTTGGTAAATAAACAATTATTAAAAGAGTATTTTTAACTAAGCATTTATTTTTTGTATACATTACAATTCTATCGAGAGGTTTTAATTTAGCTAGAATTATATTTATCAAGCAATGATTTTGTCAAAAAAACGAAAAATAATAATGAATAGGCCGGGGAAAAAATCAGTTTTATGGAAAGTACAATTTGCGAAGGCGATTTATAATAAACCGTAAAAATACTATTCCAGCAACTCCACAAAAATTTAAAAAATACAACTTGTTTTCCAGTAAGGTGCGGATTGAAGACTCCCCGTGTAATAAATGGTAACTGATGCACGTTAAATCTGTTCGGGATCACAAAGTCCTCCAAGCTCCCATAACAAATCAATACCTCTGGGGGTGCCGATCAAGGGGGTACTAGATTGGGATCAAAATTACAAGGATACGGAGTTGAACATTGGTAGTCGTAAACCAAAAATCGGGTGGGCTGTTTAACAACGGTTGCTATATAAATATATAAATAGTAAGGCGTGGATGTTTGCTGAAAAAAATACTAATATTACAGTCTAAAGAAAGCAAAACGAACCGTGGCAGGGTTCTGTGGCTTCCTTCGTCATACGGGTTGTTTTCATCAAAAAGTTGTAGTTTATCCCAATATTTAATTTAGTTCTATTTCTTTCTGGGTTGGGCTCAAAATTACGAGGCTTCAGAGTTAAGTATTCATATTCGTAAACTCGTGAGTGGAATTTTCAACTCTCTTTGTAGATAATGATAATTATATTATTTTCTCAGAATTAAAGAATATTTAGTAGAGGCATTAATTTTATAAATAGTCCTTCCCTTCATTTTACATCGTATTTATGGAACTAATAAATTTTTTTTAAGGAATAGCTTTCTTTGCTTTTGAAAAATAAATTATTTCACAAAAAGCCGTAAAGTAGGTGCTATGGTATTAAATGTTTCATTTTCGAAAGTAAAAACTCCGTTTCTTTCACTATATTTGGCCATTTGAATAACGCAAATATTCTCATCTTCATTTTTCTAAATTTATATAAATAAAAGTTTCAATAAAAGTGCAATAATCTTTCCATCGCAAATGAAAACTTTAATTTTCCTTTGCTAAAATATTTTTCAGTTGTGCGAATGTTTTAAAAGAACTCTTATTATTTTACTATCAAATTGAAATTCTCTTTTTGGTTTTAGAAAAACTGTGTTGGGCGAGAATTTAAGCAGTAAGGAAAAAAACTTTTGTAAGAAAAATGTTTTTTCTAGAAGAAAATTTTTTTCATCTATATGAAAGTTTACAACAAGAAAAACTTTGCTTAACTGGCCAGAAAATGTTAAAACAATATTTCCAGAAATACTTTATTTAAGAAAGAATAATATATTTATTTTCTTAATTCCATAAGATTACCTTTATCCCATTTTTGAGCAGAAAATATATCGATTTCTTATTATATTTTACTAAATTTTATTGTTTTGCACTTTCATAATAATAGTTTTAAAAAAAATGCTTAGCACACATAATGATATTTGGAACATATTGATTTAACGAGAAAAAAAAGTCATTGATTAGCTTACATGTTAAACATATTCATTAACGTAAATTTTCCAACATTAATGCATTCTAATTCCACTATATTTAACCGTCTATGGACATAGCAGTCCACTATAAGCGATGGTTCACTATAACCAAAATCTTTGAAAAACTATTTTGATGATTAATGCATTAGTATAGTCGGAAATAATGATTGCAATAGTGTACTATTTGCTTGATAAATGATTAACTAACTGCATGCAAAGAATACCTCTACAACGAAGTTTCGTTAATGCGAATTTTTTCTTTCCAATTTTTAATCGGGATGTTAAATAGCATTTAAAATATTCTTCAGATAACGAAGTCTTATCTCATAATAAAGATTTTTTTGATATTTATCTTCATCTTATCTACCAGTGCAGCTTGTATAGGAGTTCACGAACATTTTTAAAAAAAAATTCTATTTATATTTGTTGGAATATCTTTAAATTACCTTTTGAATTGTCGCACATTTTTCAATACAAAATAAGCTTCAAACCGAATTCTTTCGAAAAATGTCCGCCTCTATGTCAGTAATTTGTTTGCTCTTAGGTAAGCTTGTTGCGGAGTAAACAACCCCTTTTAAACATTTTCTATTTATATTTCTTGACATATCTTCGTATTTTCTTACAGTTTGACGATCACTGTTTATTAAAAAACAAGCTTCAAATGATTTCCTCCTTATAAAAAAAATCGCAAAATGTCCGCTTGTATGTATGTAATATGTGACTATATGCTGACCATTTGACCTATATGCTATATATAGACTATATGCTGTCTGGTTAGTTTGTTCCGCATTAAACAAACCTCTTTTAAACATTTTCTATTTATATTTCGTGATATATCTAATTATTTTCATACAGTTTGACCTTCACTTTTAAATAAAAAACTTTAAGCGACTTCCTCATTGCCAAAAATTAAAAAAACTCTGAAACTGACCACATCCATATTAGTAACATGTATGCTCTCAGATTGGCTTGTTTTGAACTAAACATACGTCTTTTAAGCATTTTCTATTTGTATTTCTTGACATATATTTGTATTTTCTTACAATTTGACACTCAATTTTCAATATAAAACAAGTTTCAAGTGATTTCCTAATGGCTGAAAATTATAAAAATTTCGCAAACTGTCCGCCTTTATGTTAGTAATATGCATGATGTCAGGGAATCTTATTTCGGGCTAAACAAACGTTTTCTTAAACATTTTCAATTTATATTTTTTTAAGCATATCTTTGTATTTTCTTTTAGTTTGACGCTCACTTTTTAATAAAAAAAACAAGTTTTAAACGATTGCTGAAAATTATTTAAAAAAATCGCAAAATGTCCCCGTCCATATTTGCAATATGGTTACTCTCAGAGTAGCTTCTTCTGAACTAAACAAGCCGATTTTAAACATTTTTTACTTATATTTCTTGAAATATCTTTATATTTTCTATTAGTTTGACGCTCACTTTTTAATAGAAAAAGAAGTTTCGAACGATTTTCTCATTGCCAAAAATTATTAATAAATTCTCAAACTGTCCGCCTCTATGTTAGTAATATATTTGCTGTCAGAGTAGCTTGTTTCAAACTAAGCAAAATTCTTTTAAACATTTTCAATTAATATTAATTGACAGATATTTGCATTTTCTTTCAAAGTTACGCCCTCTTTACAATATAGAAAAAGGTTCAAACTATTTCCTCATTGCAAAAAATTTAAAAAAAAATTGTAAAAATGTCCGCCTCTGTGATAGTTATATGTAGGCTGTCAGGTTAGCTTGTTTCGGACTAAAAAAAAAAACAATTTTAAACATTTTCTGTTCTTAATTCTTGGCATATCCCATTTTAAAGTTTTTTTTGCAATTTAATTTTTTAATAAATTTAAATTTTTTTAAATCAATTTTTCTTTGTATTAAGGGTTTAGTTACTTAAATTTTCCAAATATTCCTTGTTAAAGTGTTTTTTTTTTTTCTTTTTTTTTTTGTAAGTATCTGCGCTGAAATGTAATTTGCTTCATATTCTTTCTACCAAATATATTTTTAAAAATATTTTATACGATTTAAGCTATAAACACTGTTTTAGTTTAATATCTTTTTCCTCTTAGCGAATTTTTGAGAACTGTTAGATTAGTACATCTATTTTTACGACATTTTAACTTTTATATCACGTCGGTAAGTTTGTTTTCTGTTTTCTTTTATCTCAAACACATTTTCAATTGCATTTTTATTTTTTAGCAATATAGGCACATTATAAAGATTAATTTGTATCCTAGGAAAGTTATTCTTTATTTTGAAATATTGCCTTTACCATCGTAAACGAATGTGTCTTGAAGAGAACCTTTACGTTTTTCCATCAAATTTTTTTCTATTTTATTCATATATATATATTAAACCATTTAGAACTCTGAGTAATTGTTCTATTTTATGTTTAGAAGTATTGATTATAATAGAGTGGGTTTGTTACCGGTAGGTAGGTTAGTGCATTTACGTCGCACTAGAGCTGCACAATGGGTATTGGCGACGGTCTGGGAAACATCCCTGAGGATGATCCGAAGACATGCCATCACAATTTTGATCCTCTGCAGAGGGGATGGCACCCCCGCTTCGGTAGCCCAACGACCTGCACGCGAAGTCCAGCACTTTACGGTAGCACAGTTTAACGAGGACCAATACCGCACACCCTCGGTCCCTACGCAGACTGATCCAAGTGGTCACCCACCCGCACACTGACCGCAGCCAGTGATGCTTGACTTCGGTGATCTGCTGGGAACCGTGTCTTAACGATCAGTCCACTGAGGGACTTGTTACCCTGATAAAAAGGTATGCACTAATTTTAAGAACGGATTGAACAATAGCAGTTTCGTGTACAGAGAAATCTAGTGGGTTTGAGTTTTAATTAAAACAGATTAGACTAGAAAACATGAGTGAGTTCAAAAATTGTTCAAATGCTAGCGGATGCGGAAAAATGATCGATAAACAGCAGGTTCAAGTACCAGTTAAAATAATAGTGAGTTCGACTGGTTATCACAATAAAGTATATGAGTTACAAAAATTGATAAAATTAATGCAGATTTGATTATCGGTAGAAAGATTGTGGATTTGAGTCTTGATCAAAAAGGGAATTTTATTCCAATTATGGGGTGTTCGAGTATCGATTTAAAAATAATGGGTTGGAACACTGATCAAGCTATAGCAGGTTGTAATACTGGTAGAAAAATTACAGGTTAAATGTTCATCTGAAAAAACTGTGCCAATGATAACTGGTTTGAGTAGCGATTGAAAGATAGTGATTTCGCGTATTGATTAAAAGAGACAAATATTGAAAACTGAAATTATAGCCGGTTCGAATATCGATTAAAATATAGTGGGTTCGAAAATTATTTAAAAAAGTGCTGAATCGATTGCAGGTAATAAGATAGTAGGTTCGAGCATTGGTCTAAAAGGAGTGAGTTCAAGAACTTCCGATGGCAGCTGGTAAAAATCCGATGAAAAAGACATGGGATTCGAGTATTGATCAAGTCTAGTTTCAAATGACAGAAATTACCAATAGAAAGATAGGGGTAAAAAGTATTGATCACAATAGAGCGGACTTGAAAGTTGTTTTAATGGTAGCTAACTTGAGTTCCGATTAAAAAGGTAGAGGGTTCGAGTAATTATTAAAAGAGGCTAGTTAAAAAAAAAAGTAATTAAATAAAAATTGGCTTTCGTACTGAGAGAAAAATAGTGGGTTCGAGCATCTAAAAAATTCTCAAAATTAGTTCAAATGATAGCAAATTTGAGTACTGAAAAAAAATTGTGTGTTTCAAGTAGTAAAGTGACTGGTTTTGACGACTGATCAAAATAATAGCAAGTTCGACTACCGATAGAAGGGTGGTGAGTTCGAGTATCGATCAAAATTAATTGGTTTTGAAAATTAATCAAATGAAAGACGGCTTAGAGAAAAAGATGATGGTTTTGAAGACTGATCAAACAATAATAAGTTCGAAGAGGAAGAAAATGGATTCCAGTATTTATCATAAGTGATTGGATTAGATAACTTATCAAATTCTTGCAGGTTCGAATACTCACAGAAAGATATCGAGTTTGATTATTGATCAAAGCAAAGTGCGTTGAAAAATTGTTGCTCCTCAGTGAACTGATCTTAAAGACACGGTTTCCCGTAGAGCACCAAAGTCAAGCATCAATGACTGAGGTCAGTAAGCGGGTGGGTGACCACTTTGATCAGAATACGTAGAGACCGAGGGTACGAAGTATCGGTCCTCGTTAAACTGTTCAACTCTAAAGTGTTTGACTTCGCGAGCAGGTCATTGGGCTTCCAAAGCAGGGGAGTCATCCCGTGTACAGAGGATCAAAATGGCGATGTCAAGTTTTCGGGTCATCCTCAGGAATGTTTCCCAGACCGTCGCCAATAGCCCATTGTGCAGCTCCAGTGCGACGTGAGTAAAGTACCTGAAAAATTGTTCAAATGATAGCGGGTTCGTGTATTGATCAAAAGAGACTGGTTTTGAAAGCTGATCAAGTTATAGAAAGTTCAAAAACAGATAGAAGGATAATGGGTTCACGTATTAATCTAAAAAGAAGTTTCGGATATTGTTCCAATATCTGAAGCGGTTTTGAATTACGATAGATAAATAGTGGTTTTAAGTATTGGTCTATGAATACTGTGGCATCAGCCAGATTAACTGTAACTGTGTATTAACTGTTTAGTTTTAGTTTCAGTTTGTATTTATGTTTAGTTTCAGTTTGTGTTTGTGTATCTCGTTAGGTTGTTATTAAATGTGTTTGCGAGATGCTAGATCCTGCTCGTTTATTTAATATGTACTGAAATAATACATAACAACACATGGTGGCAGCGGTAAAAGAAAACAAATTAACGCAGTAAGTTTTGACTCTCCTTCGATATTCTGAAATTACATCATGACATCAGCTCCTGCATATCATATAACGCCGCCAGAATCATTTCCTTTTTCGATTCCCTCGGAATGGCCTAAATGGAAGCAAAGATTTCTACGTTTCCGAACTGCTTCTGGACTAATAACAAAAACAGAAGAGGAACAAGTGGATGCTCTCATATACGTCATGGGTGATAAAGCCGAGGACATATTTCTTTCGCTCAGTATATCGGAAGAGGATAAAAAGAAATTCCAGGAGGTTTTGAATAGTTTCGACACTCACTTTGTTGTTAAACGAAACATAATATTCGAACGAGCTCAGTTCAATCGGCGAATTCAAAAAGAAGGTGAGTCTGTCAATGATTTTATTACTGCTTTATATGCTCTTGCTGACAAGTGTGAATATGGTAATTTACATGACGAATTGCTTCGTGACCGTATAGTTGTTGGTATTAAAGATCAAACTTTAAGCGAAAAATTACAACTTGATTCTGAACTTACCCTGCAAACTGCAATTGACAAAGTACGTCTTTCGGAATCAGTTAAGAAACAACAATCACTACTAGTTGAAAATTCTACAGTTAATGCTATTAGTCAAAAGAAGAAATATAATAAAACAACTAATGCAGACAAAAGTAATTTTCATGATTCGAAAAGTAAATATCAAGATTCGAAAACTAATTATCAGCGAAAAAATTGCAAATGGTGCGGTAAACAGCCACATGAAAAAAGAAACTGCCCAGCAAAGGACTCAAATTGCAGAAAATGCAAGAAAAGAGGACATTGGGATAATGTTTGTTTATCTACTATTAAAAGAGTCAATGAACTTTGTGATGCTGGTTTTGTAGGACTAGTGGGAAGTACACAAAACACAGATGAGTGGGTTGTTCCTGTTAAAATACTAGGAAAATGCATCCAATTTAAAATTGATAGTGGTGCAGACTATTCTGTTATTCCAAGCAGTATTGCCTCCACAGTACTCAAACATGCAGAACTAAAAAGTGCAGATAAAGTGATTTTTGGCCCCGATAAAACACCCTTGAAGTTAATGGGAAAACTGCTTGAAAATGTTGAATATAATGGAAAAAAGTGCTTAGAAGAAATTTATGTTATAGAAGGACTCCAAACATGTTTATTAGGAAAACCTGCCATAAAATTTTTTGGACTTGGTCCCAATATCCAATCTCAGTCTGTGCTCAACATTACAAGTTTTAATCCTTTTCATGAATTTCCTTCGTTATTTCAAGGACTTGGCTTACTGAAAGGAAGTTACCATGTTGAACTTAATAGTGATGTTAAACCATATGCTCTAACTTCTCCACGTCGAATTCCAATACCACTTCTGGAGAAAACTAAACTAGAAATACAGAGAATGCAAGAATTAAATGTTATTCAGAAGGTAGAAAAACCTACTGATTGGTGTTCTCCTGCAGTGGTAGTACGAAAAAAAGATGGAAGTGTGCGAATATGTGTCGACTTGACGACACTCAATAGAAGCATCAAAAGAGAATGGCACCCATTGCCAACAACAGAATACAATTTATCACTTTTGGCTGGGGCGAAAATCTTTTCGAAATTAGATGCAAACTCTGGGTTTTGGCAAATTCCTCTTGATGAAGAATCTTCATATCTCACAACATTCATCACACCCTTTGGCAGATTTCGTTTCTTACGTCTACCATTCGGAATATCATCTGCTCCAGAACATTTTCAACGTAGAATGTCACAAGCTTTAGAAGGTCTTCCTGGTATTATATGTCACATGGATGATATACTCGTCTGGGGTTCAAATCAAAAAGAGCATGATGAACGTCTAACATCTACTTTAATCCGTCTGAAAGAAACGGGAATCACTCTTAATAAACAAAAATGCTGTTTCTCTGTTAAATCTATAAAATATCTTGGTCATGTCATTGATGACTCAGGAATACACCCAGATCAGGACAAAGTAAAAGCCATACAAAATTTCAGAAGCCCAACAAACAAAACTGAACTGAAACAGCTACTTGGAATGGCAAATTATTTAGCAAGATTTATTCCACGATTTTCAGATATTATGGCGCCTTTGATTTCTATGTTATCCACAAAGAATAAATTTGTTTGGAACTCTCCTCAGGAAACCGCACTAAAAAAGTTAAAAGACATTTTGTTATCTGAACCTATACTTACCATCTATGACCCAAACAAACAATCAATTGTTACAGCCGATGCTTCTTCTTATGGATTAGGAGCCACACTGTGTCAGAAGCATGATTCTACAATCAAGGTGGTAGCTTATGCATCCAGAACTCTAACTCCTACTGAACAACGTTATGCTCAGATAGAAAAAGAAGCCCTTGCACTTACATGGGCATGCGAAAAATTTTCCAATTATCTAATGGGTACCAAGTTTCTTTTGGAGACAGATCATAAACCTCTTGTCCCAATACTTACTAGAAAATCTTTGGATGATTTAACACCTCGCCTACAACGTCTCAAAATGAGGCTCATGAGATATTCTTTTGATGTTTTCCACACTCCTGGGAAAAATCTTTGCGTAGCAGATGCACTATCTAGAGCACCACATCAACAAGAAACTCCAAATCTGGAATTGGAAGAGGAAGTTGAAGCTTTTATCAATCAAGTTTTAGAATCTGTTCCGATGTCTTCAGAGAGACTTTCCCAGATAAAACTAGAACAAGAGACTGACTCAACATGTAATATGTTGATCAATTACGCTTCTCAAGGTTGGCCGGAGAAAAACCAGATAGTACCATCCTGTTTACCCTTTTGGCCTCTAAGATATGAAATCTCCATACAGAATGGCTTGTTAATGAGAGGAAACCGAATAATCGTGCCAAATAGGCTACGACAAGAAATATTGGGCAAAATCCATGAAGGGCATATGGGAATTAATAAATGTCGAGCTTTAGCGAATTCAGCAGTATACTGGCCTGGCATCAGTAAACAAATAGAGGAATTAGTTCGGGACTGTCCTTCATGTATACAGGAAGCTAAAAACTGTTCTGAACCTTTGAAACCAACTAGTTTTCCTCAGAGACCATGGGAAATTGTAGCTATGGACTTATTTAAACTCCATGCAGAATGGTATTTATTAGTTACAGATTTTTACTCACGTTATCCAGAAGTGGCAAAACTGGATAGTTTAACATCAAAAGAAGTAATTTTACACTGCAAATCAATTTTTGCCAGACATGGAATTCCAAATGTTGTAAGATCAGATAATGGACCACAGTTTGAAGTTACTAGAACAGCAGAGTTTCAAAACTTTGCAAAAGTATACGGTTTTAAGCACATTACTTCAAGTCCAAGATATCCTCAAAGCAACGGTTTTGTTGAAGCAGCAGTGAAGATAATTAAATTAAGATTCAAAAAGTCTAAAGATCCTTACTTGGCTTTATTGAGTTATCGGACAACACCTTTAAAGAACGGCTACAGTCCTGCTGAATTGTTGATGGGGCGTCGACTACAGTCAACCTTACCTTTAGCAATTTCACTACTTCAACCAAAGCTAATAGAGAAGGAGATATTGGAAGAAAAAGAAGAGAAAAGAATAGAAAGACAGAAAAAGGATTATGATCGGAGGCACAATGCTCATGAATTGAAACCAATACATCCGGGTGACAAGGTATGGATAACTGATAGGAAGGCTGTTGGAACTGTACAGAGAAAAGCTGAATCACCAAGGTCATACTTTGTTAAAGAAGGCAAACAAGTGCTTCGACGGAATAGGAAACATTTGATTCCAGGATCTAAACTACAGATTCCACCGCTAAACGATGATTTAGAGGAAGCTCTTTCAGAAAGAGATAACAAAAGGAGCTTACCAGAAATAACGGATCCAGATCCTACAGTGTTAACTCAGAAGAAGGATGTATCTCCAAAAACTGTTGTGACTCGCTCTGGAAGAATTGTGAAAGCTCCCAATAGACTAAATCTTTAAAGGGGGGGAGATGTGGCATCAGCCAGATTAACTGTAACTGTGTATTAACTGTTTAGTTATAGTTTCAGTTTGTATTTATGTTTAGTTTCAGTTTGTGTTTGTGTATCTCGTTAGGTTGTTATTAAATGTGTTTGCGAGATGCTAGATCCTGCTCGTTTATTTAATATGTACTGAAATAATACATAACAACACAAATACATGCTTAGAAAAATTGATCAAATTATAGCAGGTTTGAATGCAGATAGAAAGATAGTGGATTAGAATATTGATTTTAAAAAAAGTGGGTTCGAAAAATAATTTGAAGATAAAATGTATCATTGTCAATGAAAAGTAAAGGTTAATTAAAAAGGGAAAACCGCGATGGTCGAGACTGAAGAAGAATGCCTCTCTAGAGCAACTTTGGCTACATTGTGAAAACCACACGCACTTTAAAATTTCCACTAAGAGAGCTCAGAAGATATGTTTGTTCTCAAAAGTACTCTCATTGCTACAACCTTGGGCACAATGCACAAACTTAATTACGATAATGTCAAAATTCTTTTCACTTCTGTCATATCAGTTCATCTTGATTTTGTTTTATTCATATGAATGCCAATTTCATTGTTGACATGAGCTCCCCACAATGTCTCCATAGAGCGTGGGAAAGCATTTTGTACTGAGAAATAAAAATGAAATTATAATATTACACACCTGATTTTTTTTAGTTCCTTACTAACCTACTTGGGTGATTAGGCATCAAGTGTATTTGAAATAAAACTTTTAAGTCCCGTAGTCCGATCGTAAAGGCGCGGTTCCCAGTGTATCGCCAAAGTCAAGCATCACTGCAGCACTTTACGCTAGTCATAGGGCTACCAGAACGGAGTACCATCCCTTCGCAGAGGATCAAAATTGTGATTGAATCTGCCTCAGAGATGTTTCCCAGACAGTCACTAATAGCCATTGTGCAGCTTTAGTGCGACGTAAATAAAGTACTACTACTACTACTACTTCTTTTAAATTTATAGAGACAAAAGCTAGCTCATAAAATTTTTATGAGTAAAATCAATCAATCAATACTGTTTATTTTGTGTTCCACTTGCTCGTCTCCCGTGAAATTGAAAAATCGATAATGTTTTGAGTAAGATTTTTTTTATCCTTTTAAACAGTTACAGAAAATTAGTACTAATTTTTCTAAATAATCTTAAGTTTTAATCGATATAATTGTAATTCTTGTAATGTGTTGAAAAAATCGGAAAGCAATGTAATAATTTTCAAGTCTTTTGACATTTTAATTGACTTATTGTCTTATTTTCCTAATTTTTCGTGTTAAATTTTTTAAGTATTTTATCTGTCGTAATTTATTTATTTCGTGCTAAAAGAAACCTAAAGTTTAAATAACTACCATTCAAAATGCATAAATAGCTACTTCAAACTTATTATAATCTATTTAAATATCATTTAATATCTTTTGTGTAAAGTATTTCGCTCGAATATTAAGTTAATTTATTGCTTCTTCATTTTTTTATTTCATTCACTTAGGTATTTTGTTAATCGTTTTGTTACTTAATAAGAAATCATACTACTTATTGAATCTGATGAAAAGAAATTTTTTAGCAGATTTCAACTGAGAGGAGAAAAAGTATTTATATCACATGTCTAGAATCTATTTATGTCCTGGGTTGTTGATTGTACGATTTTTAGGTGTAATAAAACATGAACGCATCTATTTTCCGCTTTCCTAATTTATAGAGACATATACACATAAGATTTTTAAAGCAACTATTCCTTGTTATTTTATTATATAATTTCCATATTGTAATTTGTCAGGCCAACTACAATCGCCAAGGCGTCAAATGGATTTTAAAGTTAAAATTTTTTTAAAGAAGCATGTAGAGGAATGCCCAGAGGTAGCTATGAGTTATACCTATCGAGTTAGTCACCTTCTGTCATTTTTTTTATTTTTATTATTAATATCCCTCGGTCTGTTGCCCGGAAGATACCGAAATTCGGTGATTATTTTGTCGCAGTTCTCAACATGGAAATCTTTCTTTTTATTTAGTTTTTTTTCTGTATTAGAATTAAAAATGCTTTTTTTTTATTTAGCATATTGTCATGGAATACGAACTTCCCCAGCGACCACATACAGTTGGATCTGTACCAAAATGGCATAACCAGTCAGACTCACTGACAAAACTACTACAAGAAATTCACAAAGAAGCTAGAGGGCCTGTTGAAAAACCAAGTAAGCATAACTATTACAGAAGAATCTCGATTAACCAGGATGGTCTGGAAATGCTTTTCTTCAGCTAAGCCAAAATCCTAAATAATCCAATCTATGCAAATTTTGATGAAAAAGTTATAGAAAATGTAAAATTATTATGCAATAAAACACTGCACATCATTATTCTTGTGGATCTGCTTTCATCTTCTTACTCCATGTAATTAAGTAACATCTCAGTGTATACAAACGCGCTACTGGGAATTATTTTTGTTCATGACTTTCTGGACATTCTTCAAAAATTTCTTGTTTCTTCTGAACATATTACATGGAGCATTGTCACTTGAAATTTCACAACAATCTAATATCTCAGCTTTGTTAATCCATTGTTCCACTACTTCTTCATCTGTACTTTTAGAACGAGTCAACTTTCTCAAGTCTTCTAAGATTAATTGTGCACTATCATTGTCATCTGTAGGAATTTTATTTTTTCCTACTTATCCAATTAAAATTGCCTTCCATGATTTCTTATCCATGCTGCTTTTTATTATTTTTAAATGCAGGATAAACTTTATAAATTGCATCCAAAACTGTGACATTTTTCTCAGAATGAAGTAAATTATCGTATACTTCCTTTACCTACTTACGAAGCAAATTTCTGTGGTATATTGTCATAAGGCTGGGATGCACAGCTATTTTCCTTGAGTCATAAAAAGTATTTAAAAAAAAATTATTTGTTGGGGACTAATTTTAACAAAATGCTGTAATAGTAAAAATGTGAGCCGCGATGGCTCAGGTGATATGTAGCATTCGCTTTCCAATGAGGCGAATCGGTTTCGAATCCCGCATCCCAGTTAATACAAATTCCACATCCGGCTGGCGCCGACCACAGTGCTGACGTGAAAAATCCTCAGTGGGAAACGGATCATGGGTTAGAGTCCCCTTGCCGTGAGGCTAACCGTGGGAGGTTCTCGTGATCTTCCTCTCCATGTAACGCAAATGCGGGTTAGCTTCATCAAAAAGTCCTCCACGAAAGCAAAATTTCTCCCAACACTAGATGCAGGAATTCCCTCGTCATCTGGATTGGGTTCAAAATTTCAAGGCTACAGAGTTGAACATTAATAGTCGTAAACCCATAAAATTGGGTTGGCTGTTCAGCAACGGTTATAAAATTAAATTATAAAATAATAGTAAAAATGTGAAATGTTTAGATTCTGCTTGAAAGTAATATGAATGAGTCCCAGATATGGATGTAAAATACCAGAGTTTTTATAAGTGTAAGTAAATACCCAAAATTTATAAATACCTGGGTATTTATGAATTTATTTTGTAAGTTTGCCTTAATTATTGCATGATTTCTCATTTTTAGAACCTCCACAAAAAAATTATTTGAAAGAAAACCTTAAACGGTTGAAAGAGATTCAAGCTTGTGCCAAGAAGAAATTAGAAGAAAAACAGACATTAGAACCTCTTCGAGTACCTCATAGGTATTATCAAGCACAGAAAAACTTTCTTGATGTAAGTATTTAGATTTTTGGTTTAGAATTAGAAGTTAATATTAACAATATTTATTTGTTAATAATAATTTTTTAGTTTAATTTCTTCCAGTATAATTTCCAAAATCATTCTATGTAAGATGCGTATTTATAAAGGCATTTATTTAGTTTAAAAACCATTTAAATAAACAAAAAAAATTGATGGTTAGAGCGTTTTAGTCTTTGGTTTATAAATTCACATTTTTCAAGATGTAACTCTCACCCAAACTTATGATTCTGTAGTTTAAGAACCCAATATTAGTATTTCAGATAATAGTAATAATACTCATAATACCGTGAAGGACAAAAAGTTAACTAATTGCAATAGATATATATATGATATTAATTTTTTTATTTCAATGCAGTTTATGATATATTTATTTCTATTTGGTGAATTTGTTCTGAGAGTTGTAAGCTTAAGCTACTGCCTCTGACCCAGAGTTTTTGCCAAAATTTTTTATTTCAGTGCAGTTTATGATATATTTATATCTATTTGGTGATTTTGTTCTGAGAGTCGTAAGCTTAAGCTGCTGCCTCTGACCCAGAGTTTTTGCCAAAATTTTTTATTTCAGTCAGTTTATGATATATTTATATCTATTTGGTGAATTTGTTCTGAGAGTCATAAGCTTAAGCTGCTGCCTCTGACGCAGAGTTTTTGCCAAAATTTTTTATTTCAGTGCAGTTTATGATATATTTATATCTATTTGGTGAATTTGTTCTGAGAGTCGTAAGCTTAAACTGCTGCCTCTGACCCAGAGTTTTTGACCCTCAGACAAACCTCCAAAAAAAAAAAAATTGTGTGTTTTTTGGGGTTTTTTTATGAACATAATCAAAATCTGCCCTTATATCAATTGTTACATAATACACAAATATGCATAACCCTACTTTCAAAACATAGTGTATTTAGATAAATGTGTAACTTTAAACCATGATAAAGTACAGAATAATATAAAATTGATGTTAACTTATTTTGCATTATAAATTATATTTAATAAAAGTTTACATGATTAATTAATTATTTTATTCACATTAATTATTGAATTCGCAGCAGAACTAATTCTAAATATAGTTTTAAAAGCAATTCAAGAAACTAAATTGTAGAATTAACTATAGTTTAGTAGTTAGTTAGTCTGCAAAAAACTTTATTTTAACAAAAAGAAGTTAAATTATATCTTAATATTTATAAATAAAACAACAACACAAATAAATAAAACAGAAAACAGCTTTTTTCTCTGCCCCCAATATTATGCTTTTATTTCTAGTCAAATTAGAATTGATTTAAGAGCCCTTTATCAATATCAGCGTGAAAAGATGGCACTACCTTAAAATTAAAGCTATTTTTTTTAATTCATTATTTAATTATTTTCCTATGAAAGTTTTCTTTTTAATAAAACTGTTCTCTTTTGAATTAAAAGTTAACATTTAAACCTAAAAAGAATTAAACTAGGTAATAATAAACCTGAAAAAAACCAATAAAACTCACCCTGGTTAGGTTTTTTTAAACTTTACTCTGATCTATAGTATCTTATTCTATGAAAAGATCAGTTCTAGATTTTAGAGTTCTATCAATATTTAGTTTTAGAGATGGTTCAAGAACTTGAAAGTTTGATCTGCCAGTTTTCGGATTAGACAAGGTGCGTTAATATTGCGGTTACAAAATAATAGTTTAATACCTATCCAAATCGCCAAATCAATGCTTACAATGGTAAGTTTGTATCATAATTATTTAATTACATAATGTGAATTAATTTAAAAATAAAATTAACTGAAAGCTTTAATAGGTTTAAGTTATTTATGTTCTGATCATTATTTGTGATAAAAAAAAATTACATATTTATATGTTCATTCTAACTTAATACATGTTATTTTTATCTATGTAATAAAAAGCATATTATCACTCTATAATATGAATTAATTTCTTCAAAATGGAAAAGAATTATTTTTATTTAATGCTTTGGAAATTTTCTGTGAAACATAGAGGTTTTCTGCGTGGAGCATCCTCATGTGCATCTACATCCTAACAGTGGGCAGAAGATTTTTGCATTTGCATTTTGTGAGGCTGCATCAGATTTATGTTATCAGGACTCAGATTTACAAACAAAGGCTGTTGTTTTTAAAAGACTTAAAACTATCTCAATGACAGATTTTTTAAATGTAGTTAGATGTGCATCGTAAGCCACATGAACTATTTTACACTGCAATTGTGTATTATGTTGCACAAAAAGTATTAGTTATTTGATCGTCAGTCTCTTTACTTTTTGGTTGCATGTTTTGTATTATTCTAAATTTGTGTTGATATTATATTCTGAATTCTTGTTATACCCTTTGCCAAGTATAGCTTTGTAAATGTAAATAATATTAGTTTTTTATATATTACAGACACCAAAAAATAAAAATTTTGATATTTAAATTTTTTGTTTTACTTCCAACATTTTTTTATAATACTTTGTCATAATACTATATGTAACTCTATTATACAGGATCCATCAATAAAGGAAAACATGACCTATAGAAATGTTGTCCCACCTAAAACAGCTGGACCATTTAGAAGAAATCCCCCTAGCTCTCCATGTTTGAGTTCAAAGTCTGAAATTCATGAAAAACTTCAGACATCCAAATCTCTTCCTCGTTTAAATCAAATAGAAGAAAGTGAACGGGTTAGTAAGATTTTCTTAAATTGTTATCTTGATTTAGCTATGCTTATATAAAAGAAATTTATGCAATTTTAAATCTGTGTTCAATATCCTCATCAGTTTATTACAGACCAAAACTTAATTTCTAAAAAAATCTGGCATAAATTTGTAACAGGTCTACAGTATTTTTAAAATTTTATCACTTTAAAATCAATCGGGGAAGAATCGAATTTGATATATTTCCACATTACTAAAGTTTTTTTTAGTATTTTTTTACCTAACACTTTTATTATAAAGCAATCAGGAGGATTATCCGATTTGACGATTCAGAGTAAAAGTTGGGTCTTTTAATTTATGAGTGCACTTTGTGAACTGAAAAAAATAGTACTATTGTGAAAATGGGTTTGTTTTTTTAATCTCATTTGGAGCCAAATTGCAAATAAAAAAACATTTGCCTAAAAACGCTAATTATAGAGCAACTTTGAGAAATATTCTATTTTTGGATTAAAAGGTCTCATTTATGGGAAAAGTGTGGTAAAAATCACTTTTCTTTACTATCAATGAAAACCAAATTGCAAATAAATAGAGCATTTGCCTAAAACATACAAATTATAAAACAAATATAAAGAATATTTCATTTGGGGTAGAAAGGTCTTTGAATTTATGGGTAAAATGTGATGAAGACAATTTTTCTTTAATCTTTGTGAAAGCAAAATTACAAATAAAAATAATTTGCCTAAAACACACGAACTATAAAACAACTATAAAGAATATTTCATTTGGCGTATGAGCATCTACTTTGAATTTATGAGTGAACTGTAGTAAAAATTATTTTTCTTTACTCACATTAGAAGAAAAATAATATTAAAAAAAAAAAAAAAAGAAAGCATTTGGCCTAAAGATTCTTTGATTGTTTTTATTTAAATACATAAAAATCCTCAGGCTACTCAAATTTTTTAGGCTTGTTCAAAACCAAAAATTGTTAGTTGAATAATGATTTGCTTAGAATCTAGTATAGTTAGTAAAAGGTAAAAGATTTTTAGCAAGAGTTATTTGATGATTTAAATCATTGAAACAGTGTTTACCAAGTATTTTTTACTTTTAGAATCACTACATGTGTTCAGAGGCTGTTTAAATTTTCAAAAATTAATAAATGCAAGGAAAATATTTGTTTTGTTGATTTGTGTTCTAAATAACTCTTTTTATTATAGATAATAAAAAGCAGAGAAAGCAATCTTTGGGGCACTCGTAAACCAATCAGTTTTTCTAATACTTCAAAAGAAATAGAGCTAAAGCCTAAAGTGCGACACCAAATGGGCCAAATTCCACAGTAGTAAGATATCTAGTATTCTTTAATGTTACAGATGTGATTGAACAATATATTGTTTTTCGATTTTCGTATAAAAAATTATATAAGATTTTTGTAATTTCTAAAACATTAGCAGATTTTATTTACTTATAAATGTTATTGTTAAATTTGCAGAGTTTATTTATTCAAGATATACTGTTCTCAGTGATTGGAAGTAGCAATTAGCAGAACTAGTCTAGCTGCTATTTTTTTGTAATTTGTATTAAGTAATATGATACCAAAAAATTATAGCAATTTATAATGATTCCTGGCATCTACTTTCCACA
The DNA here is from genome assembly GCF_043381705.1 of Parasteatoda tepidariorum. Lineage (NCBI taxonomy): Eukaryota > Metazoa > Arthropoda > Arachnida > Araneae > Theridiidae > Parasteatoda > Parasteatoda tepidariorum. The sequence continues at coordinate 40,316,487 of NC_092211.1, read as the reverse complement.
TCAATTAAGTAAAGAAACAATGTTCAAATGCTTTAATGTTTCTAAGCTAATTGGTGCAAATATTATGTGGGTCTTTCAATTGATGTGATGATAATCTCTCTCTGATTGAGTATTTGTGAGAATTACATCAGATGCTTCAAAGCAGCATTTTTTTCATGAAGTTGACAGCAGTTGTTTTTTTTTTATTGTTTTTTTTTTTTTTNTTTTTTTTTTTTTTTTTTTTTTTTTTGGAAAATCATGTAATCGAAATCACATGTATATAATTTGATTTCTTCACAACAGTAGCTTTTGTCTTTATTAGTACTCAAAATGGTAGCTACTTGAAAGGTTCATGATGGGAGCATTGAAATGTCTTGACCAGCGTATAATTCTTATTTTAAAGTGATCTAAAAATATAAAAATGGAAATTTTTTAGTTAGCTTGCAAATTTTGTCCATCACTTTCAAAATCACCAGTCTCTATATAGAATTGTCGTACCTTCAAACGTGATTGTACGCTCATCAAACACTAAAAGGATGTGCATGTTATTCAAAATGGAGAAGATCCTTGCTATGCAGTTTTTGATGTACTTTATTTCTTAGAGGAAATAAAAGACCATTAAACACTTTAAAAAATTGCAAGTATTTGATAATTTCGTAGCATTTCTTACCTTTATAATTCCTTAAGTTATAATTCAAAACCAATTTGAACTTGATGGTAAATTAAGTTTTTCAGTCTTAATTCGTCTCCTGAAAGTATTGAAGTAGTGACTTTATTTCAAAAGTAGTTAGTAGTCACTAATTTATTTTTAAAGAAGTTGTGGTTGTAATTAACTACATTTGCCAGAGGGTAGTTGTTAACTATAGAACAGTGTAATATTTTTAGACCACTGCTTGTTCTTATTTTTATTTTAAATTTAAGCATATCAAAAAACTTTTTGGTTTATAGATTACTTTACAACATTTAAAAAGCTAATTTTAACATATTTATTATAAAAAACAGAAATGTGGTTTTTCTGTGCATTAGCGATAACAAAAACAATTATGCTTAGCACATATCTGTCTGCATGGGGAAAATTCATAATTTCGCAGTTAATTGTCAATGGCTAAATAAAAAATATTGTCAATTTGTTTATTACAAATAAATAATAATTATAAAGAAACTCTCATATAAGGTCAATGATGGTGGAAATAATTTCATGTGGGTAAGTTTTAATATATGTCAATCTTGACTACTATGAAAGATCCTACTATTGTAAAAAATCTACACCATCTCACAATTTTCTGAATCAAAAATCGTCATATGAAGATAATAAAATAAGGCAAAAGAAATAAGGCAAATGTAGAAAAAAATCATAAAATTTATGATTTTGAAGAAGTTGTAATTATAAAATTATGAACTAAAGACATTGTCAACTCTGTTTTTTAAAAGATCTATCATTTGAAAGTTTTATTTTTAAAATTAAATATAATGTAAAAGGTAGGTTTTCAGGAAAAAATATTTTGTAAAGAGGTTTGTTTAAAATTTAAATTAATTTATGAAAAGACCTACTACTTTATAAAGGATCTGTTAATGGATCCAGATTTCTTTTTGCGTATTATGTGTAATCAGAAAGTTTCAACCGAAAGCAATTCTTGTGTGTTATAACATTCTTTAAGAAATATGAACTTCAGTGGAAGTATTAAGAATCCTTTCAGTAGACTAAATTATTGTATTGATCATAATTAGTTCAGTGATTACTTTCGTAGGAATAGTAGCAATCGATATACTATATTTTATAAATCTAATAATTATAAACGGCTGAAAGTATGTATTATATTAATTTATTTGTCAATCAATTTCTTTCTGATGATACAAATAATAACTTAGAATAATAACCTTCACTAACAAAATTTAATAACTTACTTTAACTATTTAATGACATGATGCTTTATATATCAACAAGTTGTCAAATATTTGTTTGTTGTCTATTTCATAGAAATCACTCTAGAACCTTTTAAACTTATAAAAAAGGCAATTATTGCTGCAAGTTCTGTCATTTTTTATAATTTAATTTACATACTCTATTTTTTATTATGATTATTAAATTTATTATATCTGAGAAATATTTTATAGTTTGACCAAAAGAAAAAAAGAATGGGAAATTGAGAGAGAAAGGCAACAAAAAATATTAGAGGATTCTTCTATACCTACTGGTTACACTCTTTTGCCTGATGATGAAAGAGTTGAGACATTAGAGTTGCTGAAAAAAAGTAAATATTACAAATATTATATTTATTCTTGTTATTTTTGAATTGATTCTTATAATTGAAAAAGAAAGATGATAGAAAAATATTTGAGGATTCTTCCATTCCTACTGGTTACACTCTTTGGTCTGATGATGAAAGAGTTAAAACATTAGAGTTTCGGAAAAAATAATAATATTCTATTTATTCTTATGATTTTTAAAGTAAATTACTATTTACATTTATTATTATGTAATTGTAATTCCATCCAGTTATCATGTTCCTAAAATGTCTGTTTTTGACATTTGTTTTTAAATGTATAATAGAATTTAAGCAAAATCTATATCTGTGGATCAAAAGTAAATTTACACTCTTGACTTGAAATTTGATTTGTGTGAATTGAATCATTTTTCTTTTTATTTAGATCAAGAAGAATTGATTAGGATTTTAGCAGCACTTCCTGTTAGAAATGACACTATGCGCTTAAGAAATCAAAAAGAAGAATTGGAACGACAACTTGCAAAAGCGGAAGAAGGAATCAAAATATTTTCCAGACCAAAAGTCTTAATAAAGAGTGATTCTTAATATAGTGTTTATCATGGACTAATGTATAGAATATAACTGCACATTAGTTTTTTTTTCTTTTATTATTTGGTGTTGGTGATGTGTAAGTCTTAGTGATTTACTGTTAATAATCACTCATGTTTTTTGACAAGGCTTCTGTTGCTTGCTCTGCAGATTTACGGAGAATGAAAGACTACAATCTTAAATAACTTTTCCTAGTTTTTCATGTGAAATAGTTAAAATATGTAGATAATCAAAAAAATTTAACAAGACCAATAAATGTGAATTGAGACATACAAATTATAAAATTATATATAAATTGCAAAGATTTACTGTAAAAACATAAAAGTCTTTTAATCATGTGGTTATAAATGGAACAGAAATTGTATTTTTTATAGTTTTGTAAGTAACTTTTATCATATTAGTTTAAAAATATTTTTCATAAAACACATAATATCCGAGCCATCTAGAGATTTTTTTTCTTGGTTACATATAGTATTATTTTTTACATGCTGTATGTATAAGCAATATTTTTATACTATAATACATATTATGGTAGAAAAAAGGTTATTACGAGATTATTTTAAGAAGTAACTTGTCACATCGGTTTAAAAAGGGCTTTCTTTTTTCAAAGCACTTAATATTCAAGCCATTTATCAAGCTATTTTTTTACTGTGTTATTCTTTTTACATACTGTATGTATAATCTATATTTTTATACTATACCACATATTGTATTGTATACCTATATTGTAATCAAAAGTGTATTTGGAAATATTATTTTTACAATCCATTTTCATTATACAGTAAAACCTCCAGGAAAGACAACCTCTACTCTGTTTACTTTTTGCAGGCACGGAATTTTTTCCATAAACTTTGTGTCGAAGAAAACTTTTAGGAGAGACCATCAAAACCTCATCATCAAATGCAAAAAAGGTCAAATAAGGAAATACAGAAAAATATTTCGCAAAACAAATAAGTAAACTGAATATATTAAAAATATTTGTGACTGGCTCTTATTTGGAGAGCTTTTTTTGAAGATTTGAGAGAGATCGACAACCTCATGTTGCATTCAGAGTGCATTATAGACGATGCTGTCAATGATAATTTTTAGAGTTGAAAGTTAAATGGGGGGGAAAAGTTATTTTTGAAAAGACTAAGCATCTCAAGCAAACAAACCTCTTCTCATTTTTAAAGTTTACTAATTCTTATGATATAAAATTAGATGCAAATTTAGACCCCACAAACATAATTGTTTATTTATTTAAAATAGTTCTATCATTCATAATTGGTAAATTTGTTTTTACACGTAATTAGGGCTCGCATTTATTGACTTTAAGTATTATTCATCGATTTGGTTTTCATAAAGCCAACCTGAGTGGTACTTCCGCTCTAAGAAAATGACAGTGAATAAAATTAAAGTCGCTTGTGAAAAATCATGTATTTTTGATTACATTTAAGTCAATAGAGGCAACCCCTAAGAATGACCAACCTCCTTTAACAACCATTTTACTGTAGAACAGAGTGGTCGCTCAGGAAAGGTTTCACTATGCAATATTTAGATTTCCACTTTTAATTTAGTTGACATAGTTATACCGCAATGGATTGTTTGTATTGTATGAAATAAATATCTAAAAGTTGTAAATAGTGTTTTGTTTTAACATTTTTCATTTTTGAAATGTGTGTTTAAAATGCTTATTTCATTGATGTCAACAGATGTTACTAAAATTTTCTATATTAACATCTTAAAAAAAGGCAAGTTGCATAATTAATTATCAATCACTTTATTAGTTTTTTGATTTTTATTAAATAATACCATTGTTTTGTTTAAATTAATGTTATATTTTTAAATTTATGAGTAAATATTCATGGTACTTTTGCATATTCACCATATAATGACCTTAGTGTTTGTTTTCCTACGAAAACCTGGGGTTTTTGGATTGAGGGTCGGCTGTACTTTCTTCCATTGATTTTTTTATGTGATGAAAATGTTTAAAGATGTGTTGATGTATAAAATATGTGGCTTACAAAAAATAGTTGTGTTGTCAAGTATATAAGTTTTTATGCACATAAATAGGCATGCAATAAAAAAATTAATACCTAATGTATTGTTGATAACATTCTATTAATTAGAGTTATATAATTGCTATTTTAAACCTTAAAATCTGTTTTTTTTTTATGAACTCTTCTGTTAAAATATTTCCTGCCATCAGTTTCTTTCTCCAAATGATTTTTTAATATATTATCACCTTTTTTTTAAGTATCCAACTGGTTTCAGCACAATTTTCTTTAAATAAAAACAAACTTAAATGTAATTTTTAGTTTCAGTAAACAGAACACCTGAAATTCTAAATTAAGTAGACTTTAAGAATTTGTAAAATATTTTTTTCAAACTAATCAAATTTGAGCATAAAAACTACAAATTTTTTATGCCACGCTAACAGTTCTACAACAAATTATAATGCATAAGTATCAAAGCAATTTTCGAGTTCGATTATGTGGTTAACTATGTTTTGAAAAGTTGTTTTACCTTCAAAAGTTACCTATGTTGTCTATCTTTTAAAAATTTTAAAACTAAATATATTGTTCAATATTTATTTTTTTACAGAAAAAATTTAATCATTTTTATGTAAAGCATGTTAAAAATAATAAATTCACACTTAGGCTCTAGCTTTTTGTTCAAAACATAGCTAACAGTATTCAAACTTTTCATGCAAAGCTTAGAAGAATTCTATTATAATCTTTTCGTAATGTGTGTTGGAATAAAGTGATTTCCTCAAAATAAACATTTTTTCTAAAAATGCATTTAAAACTGCTATTCTCTTTTAACTATCAGTATGTGAAAAAACAACTATAACTCTGATTCTAAAAATCAGGGAACAAAAATTTTAAGAGATTTAGAAAGCTCAGAACAAAAGTTCAAATATAGCAAAAAAAATTCACCAAAATTGCCGATTTTACCTATTTGGATACCTTAATTTATTATTTAAAGAAATGCTTTAATGTTTTATGGTTATATTGTCTGATTATATTATGTTCACTGTTTTGAAAATAGCCTATTTATATAAAGTCAAGCAGCAGTGACATTTTTTTTTTTTTTTTTTTTTTTTGCAATCTTATAAAATTTGATGTGTTCCCTTTGATCCATTATCATAGACAGTTCTGGTTTGATTAGGCTCCATTTGTGAAAAAAAAACTTAACTATTTTAAATTTCATAATTAAATGCTATTAAATTTTACGACTTAAAACATTTTTTCAAATTTTTGTGATAGTGCTATATAACATAATTATACTTATATTGTTTAGCTTACAAATTTACATCAAGTTATCTTTGGTATGTTACATTTATGCCTGTATATATTTTCCTAAATGCACTAAATCTGTTAAAGTACAAATTTAATAAAGGATTCCTATAGTTGCATTGATCTCTTGCCTTGTATAATGAAAGACTAGTTGAATTTATATTTGCTGTAGGTTTTATGATTATACTCTTGATACAAACCTGTTTTGGAGCCATGAAATCTTGAAAATAGCATGTTGGGTGCTAGCGTAAGTAAGGTAAAGCTATAAAATGTTGGAGTTGTGTAGCTCTTATTTGAAAATAACATGCATAGCTCACTCATTTATTACTTGTACAATGAAAAGATGAAAATTAAACATAAGGAAATAGAAGTATTAAATGTAAATAAATCAAGATTACAGAACAATTTGTTTATGCCAGATATGTAGGTATATGAAAGAGAAAATTCAGCAGGTTGAGAACATTCATTTTCAAAAGTTAACTTTTACTTTCATTGAGTAAACATGACTGTAGTTTGTAATGCAATATCAGAGTAATGTATAGTTAATTGGATTTTTTATTTCGTAATTTTTTTTCCGTTTTAAAAATGTCTTCTAATCTTTTATTCAGGCATGCAACCAGATAGTACAAAAAAAGCAGGACAACCAATAAAAACAAATTTCAAATTTACTTTACTTTTCATTGATTCCTAATAAATGTTTATAAACCAAGCCAAAAAGCACCACTGGCCATTGTTTGGCCAAATGCCTTAGGTTCTATAACCACATGTTCTTTATTTGTGTATCATTTAAGCTGTCCAGCCGTCGCGTAATTAAACTTAAAAGGCTACTACCCTAATTATTCGATGCTTGAAAGACAAGTTAAATATGTTAAGTTACTAGGGGGTAAAAATTCAAACAATTTTCTAAATTTAGTTATCTTAGTGGTTGCGTTGTCATTCATCGACCTTCTGAACTGCTTACACAGTTCTTTTCAGATTGCTTGCCCTCTCATTTCACCTGTCCTACGCTTATAATGATATTCATAAGTTAAAAAATTCAAAATAAAAATATTACACACGCATGTTCAGAAAGCAAAATAGGATACTCAAATCGAGAAAGTGTAATCGCGACTTCAATACCATTTATTTATTCTTTAAAATTATAAATAATTTATCAATAAGTTTAAATTTATCAGTGCATTTTAGATGAAAATAAAATTTAAAATTACCAAAGTTCAAAAGAAAAATTCAAATCGAAGAACTTTAAGAGTTAAATGTATTTTGATTTTTGCCTTGCAATATGTACAATTAAATTATAAAATTTCCTATGAAAGAAAAGTAAATTAAAATAACATTTATGTTTATAAAACTTCAAACGGTGAAGATTTAAATTGAAAAATATTTCCTTGCAAATCGATTAAAGCGTCAATAAAAAAAATGAGGAAAATATAGTCTGAACTTTCGATATTAGCCTCCTATAAAAGAATATTTGGCTAATCTGTCTAAATAACAGAAAGAAATGAGTTTTTTTTTCTTTTTCTCCTTTTAAAAAGTGGATAAACATCAAAACTGTAAAATTTTACTTCTAATCTAATTCAAAACTTAATAAAAGTCAAAAGCTTCTTTTTTTTTTCAGTCTTAAGAGTATGCGGTTACAAAATTTATAAATTTTACTCCTATTAGTTTTTCCTTTATATCAAAACGTCTGATGTCCAAAACCTCTTGCTTATTTTTAATTAAAAGAGTGTGCGATTGCGGGAAATAAATCCTAATAGTTTCCGCTTAACTAATACGCGTCATAAAAAATCCCTTATTTTGAAGCAAAATTAACTATGTATTATAAAAAGAGAGAGAGCGTTGGTATTTGATATCAGAATATTCCTTTTAAACATTTTCTAGAAATATGTAAAATTACATGTTGTTTCTTCTTAGTTTTTGAGTTACAAGAGGGAAAAGAGATCTCGGCGAAAATTTTCTGTAAAAGTAATGACAAGGGCAGATTTTTTTAATTTTGAGAATATATGAAAAACGTTCTATATCTTATGTAAAAACTATGGTAAAACAAATTTAAAATAAGCTGCACCACTGCTAATCATAGTAAAAATTATAATTTTTTGTAAATACATATACTAATGACTCGAATCTTGGCCATTTTCTAAATTTGGAATTCATAAATTTTAAAGCTCGATTTTTGAGGATTCCAAAATATTAAAAAAATTCTTATTTTCCCCATCACACACATTTGAAAGATAAAGTGACCAGACAGTCTGCTTCCATTAATAGAAATCTGGGGTAATTAATTTTCTCTCAGGTGATACTTATGTAAAAAATTTTAAAAATTGCAACCACTGTTTCTTCGGTTTAAATTTCTCGTGAATCTGGCGTGCTGTTTTGATAAAATGCCGAATTCATTACAAGAGTTCATTCACATAAGTTCATTTTGTTGAGATTGTGGTCGTGGAGACACTATCAATATAACTAAAAGTATAAAGACCAATGAAAAATCAGGAGTGCAAAAAAAAAAATTCCTGTGTATAACACTGGTAAAAGGGGAGAAGAGCGAACATTGCGAGAAAGTACTTTCTCGCTATGCTCGCTCATTACTCCTTTTTTTCGTTTGCAAACAAAGTTTTGCAGTAATAATCCGCGACTAGAATGGTCTGCGAGGCTTTGCAAACTGATGAACAAAATGCGTAATTTTGTCTCTTCGCGCATATGGAAGATGTAAGTAAGAACAACTGCTTTTTAGAGGAGAATTTACGCATTATGTAGGACGATGATAGATGGTTGGAATCACATTTAGGAAGGTACTGTATTCTGCGCTTGCTAGGTAGCATATTCGAATTCTAGAATTGTGGATTAAAAGTAAAAGCAAATTGATGGAAATATTGTCATATGTTAAAAAAAATTATCATTAAGACGAAACAGGACCATCGCTCTTGCAGTTGTGAAGCTAGAAATCTAGTGCTACAACTCTGAATTTAAAGTGTCCTATCCAGTGGATGGATTGTAGAGACCCAGTTCCCAGTAAAACTCCGTAGTCAAGCACCACTAATAGCGGTCAGTGAGCAGATGCGTAACCACTTTGGCCAGGCTACAAAGGGACCGAGAGTGCGAGGTATTGTCATTAAACTGTTCCATCATAAAGTGCTTGAATTCACGTGCAGATATCGTCGGACTACTGAAGTGAGGAAGCCATCCCGTCTGCAGAGGATTAAAATTGTTATGGCATTCCTTTGGATCATCTCCAGGGATGTTTTCAAGACCACCGCCAGCAGCCCATTGCACAGCTCTAGCGTCGAAGACTCCTCGCTTAGCAAATGGTCCTCAAAGTTACATAACAAATCAGTACCTCTGGGGGTACTGTATTGGAGATTTATCGTTCTATGGTTCAGTTCAAAATTACGATCTGTGGATGTACGAATGTGTCCACTCTTTAAAACGGACTGTGACATGTGTGTTATTGGCTAAAGATGTATTCTTGGCCGCAGATAGCTCCACTGAAAAACAGGAAACGCTATCTCTGCCTTAAATTCGCTTGGTTGCACCAAATAACTTACTGGTATTGGCATATTTCCACTGCACACGATTTGCAATATTATAATATGAGTTTACACAAGTGATCTAAGGGTGTCATTTTCTTACTGTTTTCATTTCAACTAGCACATGAGCAAAGTAAGAAATATTTATAAATTACTCAATTACACCATGAATATAGTTAAACTGAACTAGAGGAAATAGAAAAGCACATGAAACTTAAATAACTCATCAAAAGTGCATGTGATTTCCGAGAAACTCAGCAGTAAAAGCCGCGTAAAGGGATCAGCTCAAATTTTAATTTCTCGGCTATTTCGTCGCTCCTTTTTCATTATTAAGACTTAAAAAACAAGTTTTGGTACATCTCAACTAACTCTAAAATAAGTGCTGTGTTCTAAATTACCACTGATTAAACTAAATAAACTAAAACTTAGATTCCGAGCAAATTTTATAGAGTATGTAGTAGGAATTTTAAACTTATTCGAACGGATTCTGTTTGAACTCGTGTTAAAAAGATATTGATTAGTTCCAATACATTCGCCCAATTTCCGCTTTGTTTTGAATTTTTTTGTTTACAATTTGCTCTGCTACATGCATTGATTTGTATCTGATTTCATACTAACTTGTACTTGTTAGTTAAGGAGATTTGATTAATTTTTTAAAATAATAAAATTTTCATTTTATGAAATGGTTAAACATTTGATGTATAGAAGTATTAGAGATGTATTAGATGGGTCCGATGTTTGTCGAAGGTGTTTGTTACGATTTTTTGGTGTCAAACACTATAGTAGTTATTTAAAGAACAATGTCGAAGAAGTATGCAGTCTGTCACAATTATATTAACATAACCTTGTACTATTATATTTTTAAATTTTAATTTCTTGTATCAAAATTTTCCAAATTTCTTCAATTGTTTTCTTTTATTAAATTTTTCTTTTCATTTTCAACTCATCGATTTTGTTTTTCAATAGTTAATGTGCAATGCAATTTGTGATGCCTCGCGTGTGTATTATTTTCATTGCTAAAATATTTTAATAAGATTTCCTATCACAAAACTATTTGCAGCCAAGTTAAAGAAGTTTCATGAATTCAGAGGATGTATTTAAAATGAATAAACTTAAAAAAAAAAAAAATGTTGAATAATTTCAAAATAATCAATCAAGTTATGCTAAAATTGGTTTATTGTTGTTCTGATAACGATTTATGTGTTATATCCAAATTATTGCTCTTGTGCCAAAAAAATTACATATAATTTAAAAAGTAGTTTTTTTTAAAAAATGTTTATTAATACCTCTACATTTTAAAAGTAAGATAATCTGTTTAGAAAAATAAGTAAAATTAAAAGAAAGTTTTCATTCCCCTGCTTTATCTATCATTGATAGAACTTTGAGGGATATTTCTGTATCTGCCATGCCAACTGCAATCGCCAAGGCGCCAAATTGTTTTTGAATGGCCAAAATGAAATAAAAACAAGACATATAGATGTTTGCCCGGGGTTGCCTACGAGCTATACCCTTTGAGTTGGTCCCTTTCTGTGATGTCTTTTTAGTTTCTCTAGCACTGCTGCCTGGAAGTTGTCAAGACTTGGTGACTATTCTGCTACAGATCATGATACAGAAGTCTCCCCAATCCTTAGGACCAATACTTGATTATGGTTGCCTTCAAATTGTAGATCCCTAGATGTTTTTAAAAAATCGTCTTAAATCTATTCTAATTCCTCATAACTATCCTCTTAACTGAGTACCAAAATAAAATGGTTCTTAAAAAAAGTTTGGCAAATTTGCTTCTAGACAAGAATTTTTAACAAAGTTCCTAAAAATTGAAATAATTTTAGATCAAAACTATTACTGTTCTATCTTGTAAATAAAAATACAAAAATAAGTGTGCAAAAACTTATTTCTGATTTCAATCATAATTAAAGTAATGTTGTGCACATCATAAATTTTAAAACTTTTTTTTTATTGTGGACTTTTTTTCACCGGCGTGTATACCTAGAAATGTGCACATTAAATTTGCAGTGGCTGAAAGTTTTTTCATTAGTTATGGTGTTGAAGTTTAGAGAGAGAAAGTGACAGTCAGGCACTGATCAGAACTAAGGTCGAAATTACTTTGCATTCCTACCATGGCCTATATTGTTGAACTATGTTTTGTTGTTGTCCATCGTTGGATGATGTTTTGTTACAAAAATTGCTGTTAAAAAAAAATCCTAACTCTTGGAATCTTTACAATCCTCCTCTAGAATCCTAGGGTTACAGGGAATTCTTTTTGGAGGATTGCTGCATATGTATCCAATATGTTTCAAAGCATATCATTTTATTCTAGTATCTCTTAGAATTATTTCTTATAAACTTTTCTGCAATGTTGTTTTTATAATTATTTTTTGCTTAATCAAATCAGAATGTTAGTTAGTCTGAGGATAAAAAAATAATTAACAATTTATTACTTCATACTGTTTCCTAAATTTACATCTCAAACTTTTTTTAATTTTTTTTATGAAAACTTAATGTAACTATAACAGTTGAACATTTTCTTCAAACATGTAAACTGTTATTTTATGATTTAGTCTCTGTAACTTTTAATCTTTAGTGCTACTGTGTTAGTTATACTTCAAACTATCAAATATTTTTTCAAAATTACTGCTACTGAAAGTGTATTATTTTAATCATTTTATTTTTTAATTTATTTGTATTTCTATGTTTGCACTTTTATCACATTTAGTTATTAATAGAAAGCTGTTTAAGTCAGTAAAGATTATTAACATTTCAGTCTGTTTTTGTATAAATAATAATAATTTTAATATATTGCAGACAATTAAGAAATACTTAGAGGAAACTGATACTTCCTTACTACATGAAGAATCCATAGATTTGCAATCCTTGGGAAATGTTAGCCTTAGTCCAGAACACAAACGTGCCTTGGTTACCCCATGTGCTGCATGTTTAGGAGTTTTACAAGATGTAGATAACATGGTTTCAAGGGTAAGAATTGTTAATTTGGTCAACCAAAACGAATGTTTGTTTATGTGTGTTGTTCTGGTTAATTCCTCAAGGTTACACTAAGGCAGACTTTGTCTAATAGTCTTCATCTTGTGCTAAAGCACATTTAGTACAAATTTGAAAAGTTTTCTGTCCACTTCAAGGGTTCTGATTGATCGACTCAGGAGTTTGCTGGTGGTGACCTAGAAAGCTTTGTCATTCTTAATTGTGAGGGCATTATCCGATTTCCCAGAATACCAGCAATGAGATAGAGGTCTTCTTCAAAATTTTTGTTTGTTATTTTATTCGATTAATTTAACATAATTAACCCTTTGAGCATTAAATTAATTTTCGTCCCTGGAATTTCAACAGCAGGTTTTTCTGCATGAAAAATTGTTTTCCCCTATATTATGCACTGGGAACGTAGTGCATAGCTAGGAAATTTCCATATAATTTTGTCCAAGGGCTAATAGGTTTAAATATGTTTTATAAATATGCTATTCAGTTATAGAAATTAAGAAAATTTAGTCATTGCTCTATGGGAGCAGTTACTAAAAGATATAACTATCCTTGCAATGTTTTTGCTGATCTGTTTATATATACATATTAAATTTTTTTAAAATTGAAATTAAGTGATTTTTAATAAAGTGAACTTAGAAAATAACGCTACAAAGTTTGTAAAATGGCCACAAATATGATGAAATATGTTTTGTTTTGTGTTAATAACATATACCAAAATGTTAGCTAAAAGCCAAGCAACAAATGCAGCATATCATTCCTTTACACTTGATTGTTGATCCAGGGAACTACTAGTTATTTTATGGCGATCGGAGTTAAATTTTAGTGCTCCTAGATCAACAGAATAGAGTTAATTTCAGGCCCTGCCTCTTCATAATTAATATTAAATTTAAAAAATTTGGTTATAGCTTAATCATAGAAGATACCATGAGAATTAATATAACCCTGTAACTGAAAAATTTTTGTGATAAGAAAAATAAAGTAACTTAAGGAATAAAGAGTTAAAAATAGATTTTGATGTTTGATTTAGTCTCGACTGTAAATTAATGAGTTATATATTTGTATGGAATTAAGAAGTTAGCCATTACTTTGATTGTTAGGAAGAGAGTAAAATATTTATATTTGCTTTTTATAAAATGTAATAAAATTTAAAAATTTTGTTTAATTTAATTAAAATTAGATTAAAAGTGATTACAAAAAATAAAATTTATGAAATTAATGAAATTTTATAAGTCATGAAATACGAAATGCCTTCTTATGGCATCACAGTATGCATTATTTTTATAGAGTGAGTGCGGACAGTTTAAATGCAATAACCATTTTTTAAATAAACTGTTTTTTAAAGGTAAAATAATAATAAGTAACTTAATCAATATATTTCATCATCTTGTTTGAGTGACATTCTAGTTTCCAAATAATTTTTATACCTTATGATATTTATATTTGAAGATTTAGATAGACTCAAGTTAAAAACATTCAGATTTTTCAGAATAACAGTCTTTATTTCTTTATTATTAAATTGTTTAACTGTAAGGAATTTCTTAATCAACATCTTGTTATAAATCAATAATTAAGTCTGAAAGTCATCATCTTTAAATATAGGCATACTTTTTTAAAGGCATTTTTTAACTGTTAAATTCACAATTTTTTTGAAAATTTTTCGTTTTGTAGGTTGAAGCTGCTGTGAATGAAAGCAAGCACAAATTCCAGAATTTTGTGCTACAGATATCACTTCCTGCTATTATTGATCTTAGGGATGTAAGATTATTTTTCTTTTTAAATATTCTGTATGAGAACATCATTTTGTTTTCCTCCATAATTATGCAGTTTATTATTGTGGTGTAAGACTAAATAGAAAATTTTATTGTGAATTTTTATTATATTAATTGTTATATTTTAGAATGTATTAGTTTACATCAATCCTCACCTATCCTATGAGACTTCTGTCAAATGACTAAATTCTGATTGAAATGCAAGTCAACTTTTATAAATAATGGCTAGTTTTTTTTAATAGTTTTATTTTAATGAGAATCAACAATACCATATCTATTTTTACTCATATAATGTTAGATCAAATAAATTTTTTTTTGTATATTAGTTTGTATTTCTTAGTCAAAATATTTACAATTACAATATTGAGATGTTACATGAAATCAGATGGTTTAATGCAATTTAGTGTTCTGATTGAATTTAGGTCGAAATATGTCATAGCAAATATAATTTGGTCTAAAAACTTTTAGTTTAAATAGAATTATAAGAACTCTTTTAATTCAAACTTCATGATTTTTATCTACCAAATTTTATAATCATTTTCAAAACAAGCATAGTGCATTATTTAGCTAAGAAATTAAACTTATTCCTTTCTTTACACTACATAAAGAGTATTTATGTACCCTCTTTTTCCAGTAATAATACAAACCGTAAAAGAAAGCGTTTTTACAACTTGAAATAGAGAACTTTTTAAAATAACATGCACTTAATTTCTTTAAAAAACAAAATTAAACAACATATTTTTCATTTGAATTTAGTAATTTTATGTGAAAATCTAAGCATTGAAATTTAGTGATCCTGTTGAAAGAATATTCAAATTTATGATAAATAATTCAAATTTTAGAACAGGCAAAATTTCCTCTAAAATGAAAATCTAAATAAGCCTTTGATTCACCCAAAAAGTATTCTTAATGGATTAAGAAGACTGTTTTACTTTTAATGCCAGGAATATGATTTAAAAATATTCTGCCATTTTTACCATTCATTTATACGATGCTTTATGGATATCTGATATTTTTGAATATGCACTTATGAACAGTTTTTTTGTTATATCATGATAAATGTTTTAATTTAATTACATATTATTTATAAATTTTCCTAGTTGTAATATATGATCTTGCATGCTTTAAAGCTCTTTTTTTATTTTTTTATTTTTTATTGTTTTTTTACAGTATTTGCAATAATATTCAAAATATTATTATATTTAATTCTTTTTTTTTTAAATTTTAGAAACTATTCTTATTGTATTTACAAGAAAAAATAGGGTAAGTAATATTTTTTACTTTGTTAAATGTATTGAAAATAAATGCTTGGAAAATTCTTTATCCTATTTTATTGGAAATATTAGTTGTTTGTCTGAAAGTAATTTAGATGATAAATGATACTATACGAATAAAACTATAATTATGTACCAAGGGAATAAACTGGCTCAAATTTTTTTTGTAAAAGGTTTTGTTTTTGTAAATTTTTCAAAAATCTACTAATAATTTTGTGAATGTAAAATTATCATTAAATTGAGTTCCTTAAATCAAGGTTCCAATTTTATGGATGTTTAAAATTAATGTCCTGTTTTTGTGAAAAGTGAACATTTGAATTAAAAATACAAATTAATTGACTAATAGAAAAAAAGCTTTTCTAAATTTAAATACGTAATAAGTTTATTAAATATTATTTACAAAATCATTGTTGATTAATGACAACATTTGTCTTATTTTTCTAAGAAAGAATTTTGTGAAGGTACCATTCTGGAAGTAATAAATATTGTCAAGAGTATGTTAAGATAAGATATTTTTTGAAGGGTTTTGTATAGACCCAAATTTCTCCTTAACAAAAAGTATGGCAATTTTTTTTTAAACTTCATATTTTTTATTAGATTTATTTATATTAGATTATTTTTTATATTTTTTATTAGTGCATTTTATGGTAAACTCATGATGATGACTAAACAGTTGATAATAACATAAAGTAATTTAATGCTTTGGCAGTTTTCATTAACTTCATTCATTTTCAAAAGTTCTTTTACATAATAAATAATGTTTCTCTTATTTATACAATAACAATAAGCGCAGTAAACTTTAAGTATTCAAATGTCTTCCACCTGAATACTTCTTTTAACCATAATCAATTATGAAGTGTTTCTTTTTATTTTACTCATACACATATTTTATTTTTTTATCTATTTCAATGAAATGCTACCTTATATTTTTAATGTTTTCTTCAACATGAGGCCTTCAAAATAAGAAATGCTCTTTGTACTGCATGATTACTTTGAATTGATTATTTTATGTGAATAGCATGTTTCAGTTTGGTTAAATTGTTAGATTGCTAAATAAATATGAAGGTTTTAGTTTTCACTGTTTCATAATATGCCTTTTTGTTGTTACCTGTCTAGTTTAATTTCCTCATCAAGGCATTCCATTTCTGCTAAAAGGAATTGTGTTATGTTATATGTGCAAAAAAAAAAAAAAAAAAAAGAAGAAAAAAAGAAAAGCAGTACAAATACACTAGTGTGCAAAAGTTTTTGGTCAACATGTGAAAGGCACTTTAACCTTTCTATGTGTTTTTCTTCTTTTCTTTTCTTTGTTTTTTTAGAGATGTTTTCCTTTTTATTTAGTCAAGCTAACACTTGACAAGTGTTTATTTAGTCAAGCCAATATATTACACTTGATTTCAGAATTTTTACTTTTCTTGCAATTTAATGGAAAATGTAATCTTCTTTGGATTAAATTTAAATCTTTGCACTCAGTTCAGTTGAATATTTCTTTTTTTATATAATTCGAATCTTGTAAGAACTAATTCTTCAAAAATAAATGTCAATAATAAATTAAAGTTAAAATCACAATCTCCGTAAATAAATATGCAAAACTTATGCTTATTTGTTATAATTGTGTCTTTAGATTGTATTTTCATCCAATTCTTAGATGTAAGAAAATCGCTTCACGAAAAGCAAATACCCAACTGATATGAAAATTGCATTTGATTTAAAGTGACTTTCAAAGTGCTAACTTTGCTTTCTGGTTGAGAAGCATATTAAGTGTCTTTAGGAATAAATTTATACATTATTTATTACATTTCCATCTGTAATATAAACCTACCATCAACCATCTATAATATTGAGTTTGACCAAAGAATTTTGCGCGCAAGTGTAGAATTTGTCAAGAACATTACAAAGCAATATAACTCTATGGAGTCTGCTATGAAAATCAACAAAATCTGCAATAAATTCAAAATTAGTTTCTGCTTTGTTTAAACAGCTCATTTTAAAAAGAAGGAAGGAGTGATAGGCGATGTTGAAGGAATTTTAAAACTTAATGTCTTTATTTCTATTTTATACAGAAATATATTTATTAAATACAATTATAAAATTAAATGTAAACTGTATGTTGCTCTGTTATTAAAAAAAAACCTTGTTTTTTAGAGTCAATGGATGAAAATAGATTAGCAAATAACTTTGCCTTTTTAATATATAGATTCAGTCCCAATTGTTCAGTAATTTTGTTTTTAAATTAAGGTTTTGAAACTAATTGACTCCTACTTTTTTTGGTATTGATTGTATTTTAAGCTCTCTCTTTAATTTTGTATGGAACTGGAATTTTAATTTGTGAATAGTAAAATAACTATGTCATTTTTCATTGCAGAGATTGTTTCACATTTGGTTCAAATGACATTCCTACAGTTAAAGATATCTGCAAGTGGGTTATTGGTTCTATGTATGGGGAGATGACTGAAAGGGAATTTACACCATTTAGTGAATTCCAAATCTTTTTATCTGCTTCTTATCCACAGACTGTTACAGAATGTCAAATTTTGTAAGATATTTATTTTATTTTTTATTGTTTTATTACAGTAAAATGTTATGCATGATGTTGTGTTTTAACAAATGTTATTATTTACGCTATTTAGTTTCTTTTACAAATTTTTCAGTAAAATTCCAATTATTCAGAATTCAACTAACCAGAATGATTGAGGAACCGAAACTTTTAGAAATATATGAAACAAATTTCTTTAAATTTGTTTTATATTGACTATTCTAGTATTTCTGTTTATTTTCACATTATCTTTAATATTTTTTTTAATAAGCGGTTCGAGTATATCTTTTTTTATTGATATTTTTATTATGGTGATGCAGTTTTTCAAGCAAACGTTATTATGAAACTTAAACTAAAAGAACATGGTGCTATTTTTTTTATGTTTCTCTCTTGTGATTTCCTTTCATTTTGTAATTTTAGTCTTTATTTTGTTATTGACAACTTTAATAATTTGTACCGGACACTATATTGTAATTTTTTTAAAATTTTTTATCAATGCAACCTTAGTAATTTTTATAGAAAACTATTATAGTTTTTCCCTTTTATCATAATTGAGTTTTTAAAAGTGGGGATTGCAATATTTTTCTTTTGAGGCACAGTATTTTTTCCAGAAAATAATTTAATATTAAAAATAGAGATTTTGGTGCTCAATTTCCGGGACTTTCACGTATCAAATGTTTTGTGATTATCCAGGCATTTCTCATAGTTAGGTTTTTACTGTATTTGCTTTTCCAAAAAATGTTACAAAATATGTTTTTTTAAGATACGTATCTAATGTTTTATGCAATGGGGTGTATAATTGAAAATTAATTTTTAAGAACTATATTATATATTATTGTTGAATAATTTTTAATTGTTACATTCCTCTTTATTTGGCATAACTTACAATTAGTTTTTATTCTGTTAACTGGGGCAATTCTTATTTTGGCTCAGGATGGTTTGTGAAATTTAATTTTATTCAAGTGGTATTCTATTTCTTTTTTGTGGATATTTAGTTTGAAACAGTGCAAATATATTGTACCAGTCCATATTTGTGCAATCAGCATATAAATTTATTGTAATTTTTTTTTTACTTAAAAATGCTGTATTTTTGCATTTTTAGATAAGGGTTTTTAATTTGCTAATGCAAAAATTTGGCTTAAATTTCTGAGCTGAATGAAAATCTAGTAAAAAAAGTGCTTTAAAAAGGTCAAGGAATTAAGAAAATTTCAAAATATTTTTATGTTAATTTGAAACAGAAGAAATATAACACATATTAATCACTATGTATTTGCTCTTATATAAGTGTATTATTTAAGTTAATACTAAGTATTTTTCATTAAAAATGCTAGATCTCGTGCCTGTTTGATGTATCAATCAATCTGTTAATTAATCTGTGACAATGCTTTCTACAATAAGGTTTAGATTTATTATAATATTTAAAAGAAGAAAAAAAAGTTTTCTGATATTCATAGTGTCTTTGTATCATACTAAATAAGAATTTTGGACTATCTTCTTTACCAATATATATTTAAAAATCTTCATTTTTAAGACAATTTTGTGATTATAAGGTTCATATATTTTTGTTGGTAGAAAATCTTAGCACAGCAGTCGATACTTCATATTATTGCATTGTTTGCAAATTATTTTTCATCTTGTGTCTTTTTTTTTCTTTTTAAATGTTTTCTAAAAATTTATGGAAAACTTAAAATCAAGCAAAAGAGGAAAGATTATTTTATTCTTATTGATGGATTATTTTATTCCTATTTTTCCCTTTGGAACTGCAGGTGTTTTCCCCATCTCACCATTATTTCGGATGATCAAGCATCTCTTGAAATTTAATGTTCTTCTTGAAATTTAATGAAATTACGTGCATTAAAAATGAAAAAAAAAGAGGTAAAATTGTTTAAGTGAAAGAAGACAATCCTTTTCTGTAAATGCTACTGTTTGGATTTGCAGTGTGAAAATTTCCTGAATTGTCCAAATTTTTTTAAAACTAAAAATGAAATTTTTTTGTTGATTAATTTAAGAATAATTTTGGTTATATGGTTGCAGGTATAAAGAAACTAAATAATTAAATGAAAAATTAACCAAATGCTGTATGTAATTAGAATTATTTAGTGTATATCTTTAACAATTATTTTGTGCATAATTTTTATTTATCTTGTTTTAGCTAATTTTCATCCTTTAGATGTTAGATTAAGTCTAATTTTTGCAATAAGGGTCATTGTTTGATTGTGTTATGTAAATCGTGTTGCACATTGGCATAGTAAATTCTAAACTACTAAGCATAGATCCAATATTATATTGTTTTTTGTGAATAGAATATCAGTGCATTTTGTTCTGAAAATGAGTTCTCTCAAGCTTTTGTTCCTTCTAATTAAAAGCCATGCAAAAGTGTTAGTCTGATAAGCTTTTGATTTTATTCCCAAAATATTTGTCAAATGTTATATCTTTACATTCTAAATTCATATAATATCATGTGAAAGCCATTCAATATTGAATATTTTATATAAATTTTTTGAGTAATTAAAAGCATTTCATTTTATAAAACTTGAGTTTTTTTTTGTATTATGTGTTATTTTTTTTAGGTTTTCAAAAATGTTGTTATTTAAAAAAGTTTAACTGTATTTTTTGACTGAAAAATATTAAAAATACATGAATAAAAAAAAATAGAAATTGTTCCACCCTCTCATTGTAATATATTATTATATTTTTAAAAATAATTAATATTTTTTGTCTAATTATATTATAAAATTTAAAATAAATGTTAAACATATATATTTATAGGTTTGAAAAATGCCCTGAAGCTTTTCCAAATGCGAAGAAAAGGGTAAAATTTTATATATCTACTTGTACAGTTTTTTTTTTCATATAAGTTATTATATTTTAAAATAGAATGTTCATATTTCTAGGTTCCAAAAGAAAATGTTTACAATAGAACAGCTGTGTTAAAAGCAATTGACAAATTATCTTCAACTATAAAAAAGTGAGTGTACATAATTCCATAACAAATGAAGTAAATAAATTTTTTTTTCTCTCCATTAAAAAACATTGTTTAAAGATTGTATTTGTCACATATTTTCCTTGTAAAAAATTATTATTTTTTACAATTATTTACTATCTCTTATTTCATTTACTAATGGTCCAAATTTGTATTATTATTTCCCATTTTGTATTATTAGTATGTCCCATTTTGTATTATTAGTATACAAATTTTAGATACTTGTTTTATACATTATAGAGATACTTGTTTTATTTATTATCTTTGATGATTTCCAGATTGTACACTTTACCCCCCTCAGCACCTGATAAAAGCTTGACATTCAGTGAAATACGTTGCACTCATGCACCCCTGTACCTTGGAGGAAGGTATAATAAATATTCTCGAGTACTCAGCCAAACTCCTTGGATTGTTGATGGTGAACGTCACATGGAATCTTCTGTTAGTGAACTGATTACTGACATTGTTGAGAAACATATTCAGGCTGATAGTAAGATGTAATTTGTTTACTAATTTTTATAACTCTTATATCTTGAATTGTTTTAATTAATCAACCAATTATTATATAAAATTTAAGCGAATTTGAGTTCGCTGAATGTTAGATATAATTGTATAGATTTTTATGTGTATAAGTTTGATTTCTCCAATTATAAAATGCAGTAATTAATATTTTTTTTAAACTTTTGTGGCAATTTTTATTTTTTGCAATCTATAAAGAATGTTTATTTGAGTTCACCAATTATAGTTAAAAGTACTTCTTTGTGTTATTTTTTTTTTAAAATAGCTGTTGCTGATCTTTAAAAAAGTTTCATATGTCAGAACTATTTATAAATTTTGAACGAATAAAGTTTAATGTTCCCTAAAGTTCCCATTCCTTTTTAAATAATAGCAATTTGTAAGAACAATTTTTTATTTGCAAGAATTTGCATCAATACGCGTGTTTAGACTCACAAATTTTACTTAATTTTAATGTAACAAAAATATTACGTTAGTAATTTCAAGAAAAATGTTCTTGTAGAATTGTATTTTAAGAACAGTCGGTTTCAAATTAATACATTCAGTCAAGGTGAAAATTGAGGTAACATTTTCAACATTAATATGTAATTTTTCAAAACTGCAACTATAGTTTTGAATATTTATGATTAACAATGAATAATTTTGTAATTGTTTGCATGTATTGTAATTTTTATTTTTTAAATAAAGTTTGTGCTATTATACAATACTGTGAGATACTGTGTGACAATACTGTGTGAATTTTAGCATTTTGTGTATAAAGTACTGATTATGATTCTTTTATTTGGTTGTCTATTGTTGAAATTTATAGATTTTTTTGTAAAATCTTTTTTTTTTTTTTTAATTACATTGCAAATATTAACTAATGTAGACATTTCTCTTTCAGAAATAGTTTTTTCTGCATCTGGCAGAGAAGATGTTGATGTGAAAATGCTTGGGAATGGTATGTTATGCAAATAATTTTATTTATTTGTTTACTTCAAAATTATTTTCTAATCAATCTAGTTATTAACAATGTAAAATTACTTCTTAATTTTATTGAAAATATATTTGATTTTTCTTTAACATAAATGAATGGGATCTTTAAATAAAATGATTATTATTTAAAACTTAAATGAATGAAAGAAGAATAGTGTTACACATCTGTATAAGTTTCTTAAAATATTAATTTAAATCTAAGTAATTTTATTTAAATGATTATTATTTTTTTTGTGAATGAATAAAATAAATGTTTTGGTTTTCTTACAATACATTAAATTTGATTGTTTAAAATATTTAGTTGTTCAATGCAATATAATGGATAAATCTTGTCCTTGTCTGTTTGTATGAACAAGTTTCTTGTTAGATAATGTTTATTATTTTCGAAGAAACTGCTTTAATAGTTTTAACATAATGTTCTCTGTTTATATTAAAAGATTTTATAAGTCATAATGTTTCTGAAATTGAAGATAGTTTTAAGTTACTCAACTTAGTCAAAAATAGTTGAACCCTTTTTAATGTTATTTTGTTAACTATGTTGTAGAGCAGAAACTATATAATGATATGAGTTCAACTTGACTTTCTTATGGCAACTTTATATTTAAAGGTAAAACTTTAAAAACGTAAAATTTTTTAATTTCAACAACATCATTATAGTAATAGTCTTTTTCCTGAAAGGACATCACATGTTTTTTGGTATTTATGACTTATCAAAGTTAACTGCTTAATGTGAGAAGCATGGTTATGAAAACGGATTAAAAGGTATGACCTTGAATCAGGAAATTTTGAAAGGATTATCCTGAGTGATTAGTTTTAATTGTATGTGAACACAATAAATGTAAAAGCATTTAGTTTTCAAATAGGAATGAAATTTAGACTTGGTTCAATTTTTAGTCAAACTGAAAAAGAAAGATTTGTTTTCGAAGAATAATGTGTTTTAGATACCCACCATGGTTCCATTCCAAGTTTTTTGTTAGCATCCTCTTACTGTTGTATCATCTGCACTGGAATTTGTTGAATTTCTTTCTACATTTATGAACTGAATTTTCATTTATTTTTATGAAATGCCCTTGCAGCGTAAGTAAATTACACTTTTGTTAATTATTTCTTTTTAACTTAAACTATTTCTAAGTTTTATACATTGTTCTTTTTACTGCACCTAAAGTAAAACAATGTTTGTTGCCAAATTGCCTGATTCACTTTTCCTAATTTTGAGTTGTCTTTTGCTGTTAATAATACTTGAATATAAAATTAAATTCTATAAAATAAATTTATGCATACTTTTTCTGTTTACTTAGGTCGGCCATTTATTTTAGAACTGATAAATCCTAGAAATGTATTATTTTCACGTGATGAAATAAAAGCAATAGAAGATGTAAGCATATTTAATTATATCAATCTTGATAATATTTTTTCTGCAACTATAAGTAATATTTGCTTAATAAAGTTTTTTAATAAAAAAACCTTGTAAAATCTGATACTAAACATTTGTCTTGAAAAATAATGATTTATTGAAAAATAATTATAATTGATTAGTGATAATGATTATTCAGTGACATTGAAAATATATCAATACTGTCTATTATAAATACTTTTTTTTGATAGTATCAGTTGTTATTGATGTTACTGTTCTATGGTATTGATATTTTTGTTCTATAGTATTGAAAAAAACTTAACATTTTTAATGTATTATTTAATATAATTTCATTCATATTGAATATAACTATATCATTTAATATTTTATATAATTATATGATTTAAAACAATATTATCATTTAATATAGTTATATTTCATGATGCAATTGTTTTATCATAGTTCATGATGTAATAGTTTTAAATGATCTTGATCATATGTTTTTTCTTGGATAATAAATATAAATACAATTTCTAGTACGTTTATTTTATTTGTAGAATATAGTTTTAAATGAAGAAAGTTTCTTACAAGCCCATATTAAACACCTTCGAGAAAAAAATAATGAGATTTATTAGTGATATTTAAAACATATTAATGCTGTTTAATTATCGGTACTTTTTTTTAACTGCATTAAAGATTTCTATACAATTTTTTGAAAATAAGTGGAATTTTGGTTTCTTTCTTTTTATTATAAAATATTTACCGTATCTTTCAATTAGCTTTTAAATTAGATTTGAATTAAACTTGTATTAATATGAGATTAATTGCAATTCTTTCTGTGAAAATCATAATTAATGTCACAGATTGATAAATAAAAGTTTCACAGAGAATTTTAACCATAAAAATTATCTGCACTATATCAAATCACTGGTATTATCATTATCTCTACATATTTCCTTTAACTTTAGATAAATATCAAATATTTTTCTCAACATGACTTTTTTTCTTATTTAGAATAAAAAAATTTATATAGATCTTTTTGTTTAATATTAGAGGATTTTTTTTAAAATTATTTTTTCATACTATTTTTTACAAATTCACTTTTATTCATGAGTTCATTTATTTATTTTTAAGTGAATAATTAATTTTAACTTGAAATTAATATTCAGCCCTACAATTAATATAAATTTTAAGTTAACTGAATAATTAAAAATATAAGGCTGAATACTGAATAATTATAGGTTATATTTTGTAATGCAATTAAAGGATTTATATAGTTTAAAAGTACAAAACACATTATACTTCATTTGCTCTTCCTAGAAACATGGAATAAATGTTGCAATAATTTTTTTTAAAATGCTGACATGCATCTAATTTTTAATGTTCATTTACAGGATGTCAATCAAAACACTGATCTCATAGCAGTCAAAAACTTACAAGTTATTTCCAAGTAAGGAAATTTTTACTATTTGTATTTAAAATTTTTATGTAATGTTTGTAAAATTACCACCAATAAGATCAATGGAGGGTTTAAAATCATACAAAACTATCAGTTTATTCTTGAAGTGGGACTGGAATGCTCATTAGAATCTGCCTTTACGCATCATCATAAATTGGTTTTAGGAAATTTTAATCCTTCCTTCGCTCTTATTAACCTTAATAGTGATAGGTCAGATTTAATTTTTTTCTTCAATTATCAAAGTTATTTTGCGGTTTTTAATGCACATGGCTTTTTTTTTTTTTTTTAATTAGTTTTAAAAATGTACCTTAAGGGCAGTCAGTATGGATTATCCTGTGTTATTAAAAAAAAATTTCTTTTGAAAAAAAAAAATTGACTTAAATTCTGGATAACATTTGCGAAAGGATAATAGTATTATTCCTTCACACAATGATACAAATATTATTTCTGTTATGATTTTATCCAAGTTCCTGCGACCTTAATTATCATAGGTCAATTATAACAACATATAATTGACCTACATTCTGGATAACATTTGCGAAAGGATCATAGTATTACAGGGTTGCCACAGGCTACTAAAATGCGACTATTTGCTACTATTTTCGGCCTTAGGCGACTTCTTTTGTCTGAAAAGGCTAAAAAAGCAACTATTTTCAGGAATAGGCGACTATTGGGATACTTTTTTACTCTTAGCGAAATTATTTTTATATTTATTTTTCGTAGACCTACTGTTACTTTGCGATTGCTGCACAATCGCGGTTATCTTAAACTTTCGTTCTGAACTCAATAGATCAAGGAAAAGAAAATATAAATTAAAAATGTTTCTTCATTGGTTTTTTTCCAATTATTATTTTTCATTTTAAGCGATACAATTTAATAGGGGTATTTTGTACTTAATTTTGTTATAAAAAGTTAGTTTTTTTCAAATTTATTTAATGTAGGTAAGTATAATAATTTGATTATTTTTAAACCAATAAATGTTCAGTTGTTTGTATTTATAAAAAAATTAAAATAAAGCTTACCTTTATTTAATTTGCTTTTATTTTTGAGAATTTGAAAACAAAGTTTTAAAAAAATTTGGCTATTAGTTAAAAAACAAAATTTTTTTAAAAAATTAAATAAAGAGTTTAGTAATGTTTGGACGCTTTTTAATAATTTAACATTAGCACTTAAAGTATTTTTCTTTTTTAAATTTTATTAAAATTCTTTCAATATTTGTTTGTCTTATAATTTGTTAGATAGTCAGTGTCATTTTTAAAGAAATAAATCTTTAGTCAATTTTATTTTCAAAAACGAAAATAATAATAAATACGTAAAAATATTTTTACATTTATTCTTTATTATTTTAATTGAAAAAATTAAGCAATGATATTGATATTATAGTAGAATATGTTTAGAATTAATATTTTCTTTTGTTATAGATTTATTCCTTTTTATTTATTTTTGATTGATTTCCCATAGGTAATTTCTGAACATATGCTAAATCGCGATGTCTAACGGACGATGTATCACGATTTAAAATTTCTGACATCAACCAGTCCTTATCATAGTATTTGACAATTAAGCTACAATTTTAATTATTTGGCTACTATTTTTGATAAATTTTTGTTCCTGTTCAGGCAACTTTTTTATAGTTTTAGGCAACTATTTTCATGCTTGAGGCTACTAAAAGCAACTATTATTCATTTTTTACTGTGGCAACCCTGTATTATTAACAATGATACAAATATAATTTCTGTTGCGATTTTATTTAAGTTCCTACAACCCTAATTATCCTTACAAGCTTTACATGGTTAGGATAGCACAAATACATTATCATATTTCAAATACTTTTCTTTTCGAAACTATTAAGTATATTAAATTATTAATGCACTAAATTAAAGAAAAATAAAAAGTATCAGTTACAAATATTTGATGTGTGTGGCACTTTGGTTACTTAACAAACATTTAATTTGTTAATAAGTTCATTCCACTCTTTTTGTTTGTTTGTTTGAGCAATTGAGACTTAAATTATCAAGATTCTAATATGACATGAGTTGGAAATTTATAAATACTTAAAAACGTCATTCATTTATGCTAAATCTGCATTATATTTTTCTTTAATGGATTCCTCAGGGAAGATACTTCTATTTTGAAAGAAGGAGAGGAAGAGAAACGAAAAACATATTCGGCTCTATGCGTTGTGAAGAAAACACTTAAACAAGAGGATGTTGATCATTTAGAAGGACTGGAAGATGTAAAACTTAATCAAAAAACCCCCATACGTGTATTACATAGGTAAATAACACTATTGCATTTTCTTGAATTCTGTCATTTAATTAAGTATTGTGTTAAGCATGTCATCTTAATCTAGTTAAGGCTGTCATCAAGCATTGGGTAACTCATTATGTATATTATATGCAAGTTTAATCTAATGTTAGAAATCACATTTTTCAAGCAACTGATGTAGAATACTTCAAAAAACTATTTTAATATGCTTTTTTGTTTGGATACTTTTGTCCTAATCATCATATGGTAGAAAATCCTGCTTTTTCTGTTTGTCAGGCAGAAAATCCTGTTTTCCCATAAATATTTCGGAGAAAGAAATTCATCTTACCATTCAAATTTCACAAGCAACCATTATTTTCATATTAAAAAATGAATGGTTCCTAATGTTCTGGCCTTGTTCACATATTTATCTTTTTAGCAAAATGAAAGATCTAAAATAATAAAGATCTTTGCAAATTTCTAGACATTTTAAAACCAAACTAAACTTGTATTTTTTTTCATTGTTGTTATTCTATCTGTTGTCAATGCATAAAAAAAAAAATTGTATTGCTTTTATATGCAAAAGAAAAAGGTAGCTTTTAACTTCTACCGTATATTAAGATTTATGTATATTGTATATGTAAGGAAATAAAAGATGACACTAAATTTTTAAACTATCTTATACTTTGTAATAGGCAATTATATCTTAATTGTATTGTAATTAATTATATCTATTAACTAAATGATAAGATAAAGCATTTAGAAATGTTTGTTTAGGAAAACTAGCCTCTTTCAAAATTTGATATAAAAATTTAGTAATTTTGATTACATTTATGGTACTTTTTAAATACTTGAGAATATAGGATTCTGTTTTTATATATAAATAGTCACAATATATATAGTCAATAATATATATACATATATCATTTTGAAGGCTGTGTAAATGAAAAATTACCTAATTTTATTTTACTATAACTCAAATCTTTATCAGTAGTCATAGTTTTTGAAAATATGTAACTGGAATTTTAAAACTATTATTAAATAATATTTTAATCTTTAATTTTTTTAGGCGAACTCTGAGTATAAGAGAGAGGTTGATACATAGCATAAAAGGTAAAATCATCGATGATCATCATTTGTTATTGCGCCTTGAAACACAAGCTGGAACGTATCCTTATACTTATAATGTGCTTCTTCTTTTTTAAACAATAGATTTGGTATGCTGTATGCCTTTATGACTATTTTATTTAAAGTAAGCTTAGATTTTGACTACATCACATCCAATTATAATGTAAAGTCAAAAAATAATGAGTCAAAGGTTCTTTCATACAATTTATTTAATGAATCTCAAAAGAATTTTTTACAATTGTATAGGTATTAGTCCCATTTTGATATTAGCCTAACAACACAATGCTCATAAAAAAAAGTCGGATGTTACTTAAAAAATACTTTGGCATCATCCTCTGTATGAAATCAATGTTTTTACAGTGCTTTTTCGAGTCTTCAAAGATATGATTATGAAAGTTGCATGAGAACAGAACAGATATGGACAACTGAATGAGAAGGATTTAAAACTTCCCTCATAAATTTCTGTCAAAGTTTGTTTATTGCATTGGCTTTATAGGGTGTAACATAGTCATGTAACATGGTGACTTCACAAGAAAGTTTAAAAAACACTGCAATCCTGACTGTTATTGATTCAAGTATTTAAAGCTGTTCAAGCTTCAATTGTTATCTTGTATGATTAACTTAGCAAATTTTATATTACTTAATATATTAATAATTTCCAAAATATTTTTGCAAAAAAAAAAAAAAAAAAATTAACATTTTTAAATGCAATGTATATGAATAAACACTGTATTAGTCCTTACAAACAAAACTATCCAGATATAATTAGCATGATTATACTTAACATTCTTTACTCTTTGCATGAAATAGTTCTTAGTCATTCTAATGAAGTATTAAAATACAAAGCTTAGACATTTTAACTTATTCAAAATATTCGTTTAAAATTTTCTAGTGTTTACTTAATTAAATATAAGATATGTGAAAGAATTTGTTCACAGTGATTTTGGTAGAACAACTCCTAGTCTTGGAACTCTATTAGAAACTGAAGCAGACATTTTGGAGCTTGATGTAGAGGTAAGTGGACAATTATTTAATTGACTGATGTATTAAAAAATGCCATGAACAGAATTTTTCTCAAATGTCATTAAACTGCATTTTTCCGTGTAGATTCACATAATGTAATATTCTTCGTTACTATCCTAAATAACTTTGATTTTATACATTGATTTGAGAAAAACTTTAATATTTCAATTTGTGGAATTTTAAATTATTCTATTCTAATTAAATTATTGAGGAATTTCTATTTAAGAAATTTTTTTAAAAATATTTTAATAAAATTATACATTATGTTTTATTACAAATTATATATAGAATTCAACGGTTCTAAATTTGTTTTGATAAGAAGAAAATTAAATGGAAATAAAATTACTATTAACAATTAAAAAAAAATGAAATAAGTAATAAATTTGAAATTAACATTTATCTAATGTTTTATAAAGTATTATATTTTTGTAATTTTTTAGATAATTAGTCTTTTAACAGAATATTCGGCAAACTAAAAATAAGTGTGCATAACTTATTTAGGTGCACACATTTATTTAGTAAAATATGGATAACGTAAATTGAAATTCAAAATAAATTATCATAATAGGTTATATAGATTTTAAAATTATATGTAATACTAAAATAGATATAAAAATGATTATTTTCTTTGAAAAAAATTTCTATTTCTTATACCATATTCAATTTTATGTGTGTTAGAATTTAAAGCAGCTATTCATTAAATATAGTTGCCAAAAAAATTGTTACTTTATCATTCTTAATTTCTTCCATATCGTCCAATTTTTCTCACTTTCTTCTAGTGAAGAAATAGGTTTTTCTAAACAAAATGCTAACCCTGTTTTAAATAATTCTAATTTACTTTAATCATCCTTTTAAAATATTTGTTTAAGAATATGTAAACACATAACTAATATTTTAGCAATTATTACCATGCATTTTAATTTTTATTCTTCAAAAAACACTTTTACTGAAGCACACAGGCTAGTGAAAATCTGACAATTTAATCCACAAATATCTACATTTATATTATAAGAGAAAATTGATATAGTGTTTGCTTCTAATGAGTTGAAATAACTTGTTGATAATTTTTTTAAAATAATAAATAAAGTTTGGCCATCAAATTTGTAATATACTACTGCTGAAAAATAAATACATACTACCAGGGCTCGAAAAACAGCCCGTCCTCTGCAGTCACAAATTCACCGCGGACAACGAATTTCTCGAATCCGACGTCCGCGCGGACGGCCATTTTCCCGTCAATGTTAGTGATACATTTTCAATTTTTGTTATCTACAAGTGGAACTGGCAAACATCATATTTGATTCATTTAAGAAACGCAGTATCCTCGGATAAAGTGACATTCCAGATAACTTGACCATTGTCATTTAAATTATTTCATAAAAGAAATACTAGGTTATTATTAGTAACCTAGTATTTCGTTTATTTCTGTATAATGTAATCCTAGTAACTACTAATTCATTGTTCAATTTATATAAATGTTTGTAATAAATAAGAGAAAATTATACTTTTATTTATTTAGAAGCTACGGGCTAGTTTCAAAGGAGGACAGGTACATTGTTGGACAAGCCGTCCTTGGGGACGGGTAAAATTTCTGAGTTTTTTCGAGCCCTGCATACCACTTCTATATTCGAACTCCAATATTGTGAAGTTCAACAAAAATTTGTTCTTATCACAACAAAATTCTGACACATTAGTTACACTGGTTATTAAAAAGGAACTTAACTTATCCTAATATATTTTTGGATGACCCTTGAATATTTAAATAAAAGTTGCATGAATCATCCATCCCTAAAGAAGTAGATAAAAATATTCGTTTGTAAGATAAATCCATTTTGAAAGTGCAAATTTAATGTTATCAAAATAAACCGATTCTTAACTGGAAATTGAAAAGAATTAGAAATATTAAAATTTACAACATCAGTAAATATATTTAGACTAAACAAGAATTTCAGCAATGCATAAAATCAGATGATGAAATTGTTAAAAATATTCGCTATCACGATTTTTAGTGTTCCTTCAATTCTGTGATATTGAGGTTTGAAAGTATGAGAAAAATACACACCTATAAATAGAAGAATATGTCGTAACCTGAAATTAATAGTATTACAGTATAAAATGTGGCAGCTCTATTTTTTATAATAATTGTAAATTATTTTTTTTTCCAGAGCATTCATCTAGATTGGCCTCCAGAATCATCTTCCGACTTTAAGAGGAATTATTTATTTGTATAATTTAAAAAAATAAAGTAATATATATTTTTTAAATGCAATTTAATCTTAGAAAAATACATTATTTACAATTGGCAAAACTTATCTTTCAATGATTCTATATCCACAACATCATTTTGAATGCTGTTGATACCCAGTTTCATCAGCATTATATAGTCTTTCTTATCTGCTTCTTCACATATTGAAAGACATTGTTTTTGTAAACTCATCAAAACTGATGAAAACATGAAAAACACTTCAGAATCAAGGTATGATGAAACACAACAAATGTCCAGGAAAACATTTACTAACAAAGATGGTTTAGTGGTCTTTTTCACGAGATCCTGCAGTGGAAAGAAATTATACAATAAATTTCATGTTATTTATCTTCATTTAAACATCATAGTACTTTTACCCTACAATTTCATTTTCAATACAAAAATTTGTAATAACAATCCCCGCAACCTGTATATTACAATAGTAGAAAAAATTGGGTGTAGTGTGCAGTGGAGATCTTGAAAATATTCAGGCATTGTAGACATCCACTAGATTTACAAATATTGTCACTGGTATTTTGTTTTCAAGGATTTTGAAAGAAATTATTAAAGTATTTTAAGTTTTGTTATTTTCAATGAAGATAAGGTGGCCACAAATGGAGAGAAAAAAATTTCCCAGGCTTTTAAAGACTGATTTTTATTAAATTTCACTGACTTTTGTAACTGGTTGCATAAACTTTATTATTACAAAACTTATTTCCAATCAACAGGATATTCAACTATTTCTAAAATTCCATCATTCTAGGAGATAGATTTGATTAAATTGATTTTAGCGTATAATATTTATAATATGAAGTAAAGATTGATTAAATATTTAGTTTAATGGCCCAAATAATCAAATTGATCATGTGGTATGAAACTTAACTTTTTGCACTCTGGGCACTTTAAAATGTTAAATTAGTGTAAGCACTTATTTAAAATATATATGGCTGCAATATTACATTGTAACAACTAATAACAATAAAATTATGTGGTTAGGAAATATTAAGAAACAAAAATTTAAAATTTTTAATCCTATCATATAGGTGGAGTGCAAAAGGTAAATATTAATATGGACTCTTGGTAAAAAAAAATCAAAGTAATTGTTTGATAGATGAGGCTAAAAATATAAATAGGGACAATAAATGGGGAAAAAAACATAACTGTGGGTAAAGTAGGTTTATAGTTGCATGAAGTAATAAGTGTAGTGAATCAAAATACATTTATAATTGTACACTTTTAAATTTGAGTAAAAAATAATCATTGCTCGTTGACTACTTTTTATTAAAATTATAAGACAAGGTTTAAAAAATTTTCTTCAGATTTTGAGAAAGAAATGAGTACAGTAGACGCCGCTTAATGCGATCGCATCGGGACGAACGTGATTTGATAACAATAACCGATTGATTACAATACAGTAAACGAAAAAAATTTAAGGTAAAAAATGTTTTTTTACATACGTATTAAAATAAAAATTATTTTAAATTAAGAGCTATTGCTGTAAAACTCTATAGTATTTAATAGAAATTAATGTACGCTAAAGAAAAAGAAGTAGTTAGTATACTTACATATTTAATGATGAACTGCAGAAAACAATACAAAAGGTTAGTTATTAACTGAAAAAGAAATCATCAATTGTCGATTGTTTAGCATTCTTTCGAAGCAAGTCATTAACAAATTGCTCATAATCATAATGTTTATGAAAGTGCTCCTTTGTTTTGCACACCTAGACGTAAGCCTCCCTCATCTGAGCAGGCGTCGGAATGTTGTCCTCGATAGCACTTTCGGGTTCATCATCGGCATCATAATCTTGTGACGAAGCTTGATCTTTGACACATACGGCTTCGTAAATGTCCTCATCAGTTAACGAAGTAGAAGTTTCAACCTTCTCGTCGATCTCCATCCATGCTTCAAAACCCTCAGCATTCACATCGGGCGGGGGGATGGAAAACGTCTTCCATTTCCTTCATCACAGCAGCATTGTTGTCCCAGGGTGCGTAGCGTTTGTAAAAAGTACTTAAAGGTGCTTTTTTGGGGATTTATTTTTTAAAAGCTTTTAAAGGTGCTTTTTTCAGTTGGCGTTTTTAAAAAGTGCTTTTTTTCCAAATAATTTTTTTCCCCCTTCAGTGATATCTGGTGGATCGCATGCATTTCACGAAAAATGGGGAGTTTGCTACGTAATCATTCACGCAGACTTCATGTCGTACCCACGTTATGACTTGCGCATGCGCGCATACTTGAAACCGAAACCCGAGTGCTCCAATTCGGATAGAGAATGTCAGATCCTTATGAAATCTTTTTCTTTTTAATTTATTTTAATTTTGTTCTTGTTTATTTAATTTACTTCTAACACTTTTTTTGACGTAGGGGGTAAGGGTACTTTTGTTCTGAGTTCAGGGTCAAGTTGAATTCACTCAGTGATGTGGGAAAGTACTGATTGTTTAAATTTACGCCCGTTTCTTTTTGGGTTTTTCTTAACGCTAAAACTGTTTATAAAAAGTTTTTGTTTTTCAATAATATCATTGATTAAATATGAATTTTTTGAGTGCTTGAAAATTTTTGTAAAGTGCTTGAAAAGTTTTTAAAAAGTGCTTATTTTTGATTCAAAGATTTGGCTACGCACCCTGTTGTCCTCTGGTTGACAAAATCCTCTATGACTAAATTATTCCATGACATTGTTAACAAATGTATGGCATCCAAAACATTTGTTTTTTTGGCTAAAGCGTTCACATTAAGATCTTCAGCGTCTTGGTCTTCTATATTTTCTAAGATCCTTGAACGCATTTCCTTTCTGTAATATGCCTTCAAGGAGCGGATAATTTCCTGGTCACACGGTTGAATTAAAGAAGTGGTGTTTAGTGGTAAGAGCTCGATATTTATCTTCTTTAATGAAACAGTTACATCATGCGCAGTGCAGTTGTCTATGAGCAGGTGTATGTTCCGTTTCCGCTTGTCCCATTTCAACAGCCATTTATTAAAGATGGTGGTAGTCATCCAAGCCGTTTTGTTGGCAAAATAATCGACGGGCAGATTTTTTCACACCTTTGAAAACAGCAGGGCTTCTTACTTTTTTCAATCACTAAAAGTTTTTCTTCAGTGCCGGTCATACTAGCGCAACATAGCACAGTTAGGCGTTCCTTGGAGGTTTTACATCCTTGCGTACTTTCCTTCTGAAACATGTAGGTGTGTTCAGGCAACGCACGTAAATATAGGCCAGTTTCATCAGCGTTATATACATCTTCAAGGTGAATATGTGGCAATAAGTTTAAGCCATTCTTCTTCAAGCCACTGATCTGCGGCTACATTATCGGCATCGTTTTGTTCACGGCGCGTCGTTCGGGAGAGTATGATCTGCCTCTTTTTCCAGCGGTGGAACCATCCTTCTGCGGCTACGAAGTTTCCTTTTCCCAATTTTGCAGCTAAATCTTCAGCTTTTTGGCGCAAAATTGGACCATTAACACGAGCGTCCCTTTCACGAACGTTTGTGAACCAGAGTTTTAATGCAGATTCAACCTCTTTGTCTTTTCCATCTCGATTTCTGTTACAATTCAGATTTTCGTTCAAAGAGCACTTTTTTTCGATACCTTCAAATTTTTTGAAAATTTTTCAGAAAAGCGACTCCGAAACTTTCAATTGAACAGCAGCATTCATTTGGCTCATTTTCTGCAATTTAACATAACGATTTAAAATGTCAACCTTTTCTTTCACAGTAAGATCTCTCCGTTTCCTTTCCATTATAAAAAACAAATCAGGTTACAAATCGTATGAACTATGGTAAAGTGAAAATTTATGCTGATCTTCCTCTGCATGCGTCTTTTAAACACTTAGATGTGGCAGTTCCACTATATTATTGTTTTAACCCCATTTTATTGTTTGACCAATAGCGACTCGGTAAGCGACCTGCCAAAATCAAGTTGCACACCCGAAACAATGTTCTCTTTTGAAGGCCACCCCTTAAACCCTTCCCATAGTGGCTGGGACACATTGTTTAGTTCTTCTAAAAAGGGGCTCGTGACAAACATTGACTCGTTACTGGCAGGTCTTCTTATCTCTTTATTTAGGAATTTGAAATTGCACAGTTCTACGGAATTTTACAATGCTTGACCGAAAATGGCAAAATACCCCCTCCTAATGACACATGTTTAAAAGATAATATACGAGCCCCGTTTGGACTTTTGGTAAGTTTCAGGAAACACTTCAAACAAAAAAAAAAGTTTTCCTACTTGTTTTTATTGGTTTCAGGAAAATAAAATTTACATATAAACTGATAACATTAAACGAACATTTGATTACAATAAACGATGATTTTTCAATGTATTTTGATATAAGCGGACGGGACTAAGCGATTTTGATAACATTAAACGATTGATAACATTAACCGTGATCACATTAAGCGGCGTCTACTGTATTCGAAAGACAGAAAAAAAAATTTGCCAATATTACAAATATATATATATATAAATAAATAAATACAAGAAAACACTAAGAAGTTAAGAAAAACAATAAGTTTCATTTGTTGTGCTTAAGCTGCAAGTAAACAGAACTCATTAGATAAGTTCAAAATGAAGATAAAACAAAGAAAAATTATATATAGTCATATAAAAAAAGGGGGGGGGAAATAATAAGTAAAAAAAAATAACAAACATATATATATATTTTCTATATACAGTCTATAGTGAACACGGTTTATAGTGAACTCCTGGATATAGTGAACGAAGTGTTCGGTCCCGTGCATTGCTATACCCGTATAATGTTATTTTTTGTGGATATAGTGAACCAAAAAAGTGATGAAGTTGGATATAATAAACTTTTTTCTGTCTGCGACTGATTTTCTTCTTCATTTTTTTGTAATAATTTCTAAATTTCTACTTCAAAATAAGTACATATACCGATTTTTAAAGCCATCTATAGTGGGGAAGGTAGCGATAAGCATTTTTTCTTGTTTGCTTCTTTTACCTTACTTTCTCATTTCTAAACAAATCAAGCAGATGTTTCCAACCCAGGCAGATGATGCACCTGTAAGGTGTCAGTGGGATCAATAAGCATTTTTTGTCAGAGGGAATGAGTAACTATTCATTATTGGTCAAAGAGTTGGACACTAATATGTGTTGATAAGGCCCTCATTTCAACTCCTTTTTGCTCTCAATGCAGTTAAAAAAAGCCTGCAAATAAGTGTGTCAAATTTAACTATGGCGAGCAGTAAACGTAAAATGTTCTCCATTGATGATAAAATGGGCATAATCAGAAAAATTTAAAATGGATGTAATCAAGCTGATATTTGCAGAGAATATAAACTATCCAAATCTACAGTTCATAACATATGGAAAAATAGGCAATTAACAATTTCTGCTCATGAAAAAAGTTTAAATGGCAGAAAAAAGTTGAGAAAAGCAGATCACAAGGATATTGAAGAAGTATTACTGAAGTGGTTCAGCATTCAAAGAAGCAGCAATCTTCCAGTATCTGGACAAATGTCGATGAATTTGCTAGGCAATTTTAAGATTACTTTTATGTGTTCGAATGGCAGGTTAGACAAGTTTAAAAATTGGACTAACAGAAATTCAGGAAAAATTATCTGAGAGTCGGGAAGTGTTTCCATATCTGATGTTGAGGATTGCTCATCAGCTAAAGATAACTAATTTTTTTTTTGTGTGTGTACAGGACAAAGAGTAATAAAAAATAAAAATTTTTTTGTTACTACATAATATTTTTCAGTCATTTATTTGAATAACGTGTAATAAAAGGGAGGAATTTGGGAACAATTAGCTAAATTGCCCGCGTAACGGATATAGTGAACTCCCGGTTATAGTGAACCAAAATTTCGGTTCCTTGAAGGTTCACTGTATATATAAAGTGTTACAAAAATTTAGGAATATTATAAATTTGCTACAGAAATCCTTGAATAGTGCGTTCTTAGTCCCTTTAGGTCATAAATATATTCTAAAATTGTAAAGTTACTAATTCTGAGAAACTTGCTTTGAATCAATGGTAACTAAAATTAAATTGAAGCAGTATCAATTAAAATTGAAGGAAGAACAATTAAAGGAAATTTAATGATTTTAATTTGTTGAGATGATAAACAGTTTATTGTAAAGTATGCAGAAAATTTGATTTCTAAAAATATATGATATTTAAGCAAGAAGATAAATGTAAATTTAATTTAAACATCAGAAAAATTTCCAAGTTTCAAAGGGCAGTTTTCTTAAATTCACTCTGAAGCAAATATTTTCTAATTTTATTAAGATTACTCTATGCATGGATTAAAAAAGAACAAGCCTAATTATTATTATAATATTTTATGTTAAAAGGCATTTGAAAAATATTTAACAATAATGTAATACTTAGGGTCTAGATTTTTAAAAAAAATAAATTTCCAGAATACTTGATAACAATTACTTTGAAATCTAATAAAATAATTACTAAATCTCTACATTAGTTGTTTTTTTATTATTTAATACTGCTTCAATTAATATACATAAATTAATATAATAACATACATAAATTGTTAATTTTAAAAGCAACTCACAGTAAAAATAATATTCATAAAATTTTAGCTTTTATTAAACTTATATTATTTTTGACACAAATGTGAACAATCGCTTACCATTATTGTGTTGGTTAAACAACTAGAGGAGTACAAGATATCTTTTAAAGATTTTTCTTTCATCATAAGGGTAAAGACGTCGATTAAACATCGAATAATACTATAGACGTCAGGGTTATCTGAAAAGACAAACATTATTTCTTGCAATTCATACATCTAATAAATTGTTGTATGTCTTAAATGATAACAATGATTACACTTTTAATTACTGTTGTTTTTAAATTATATTCCAAGAACTGGATGTAAGTAAAATGAGTTTTAATCTAAACGTGACACTTCTGGATGTTCTAATGGCCTTGGCCCTCTATGGGCTGTCGCACCACTAGTTTTTAGTTTTAGAGGTTTCACTACACAAATAATTTTAATTTTTATACGAACATAAAATTTTTATGATAGGAACCAAAATTTCTTTAAAGGACTCGTCTTTATGTTTAATTATAGCCAAAAGTATGAAGAAAAAAAAAACAAGATAGATTTAAAGCAGTTTGTTTGTATGTATGTATTAAAAATGTTTGGAAATTATAGATAATGCGGTTTATTTTATTAATATTTTTTTTATTTATAAATTAAATTATCAATACTTTTTCATTACATAGAGTTTTTACCTTTTAAAATGCATTATGGGATTATAATTTTAAAAATAACTTGAGAAATCTAAAAGTTTGTCATTTTAGGCTTGAGCATCACAGATAATGATTAATTAAAATATGACATTGATATTAAATAATAATTTTTTAAAAATTTCTGCCTTGAATTACTAAAATTCAAATTACATAAGTATTAATTTTTACTGATTTTGGACACCCTTTTTCCTTCTGGAGGTAAGATTTCTTTTAAAAAAAGATGTAAATTTTTCTTAATCTTAATTTTTACAAAAGATCCCACCCCCTAAAAACATGAAAGTCAGTTTTATTTAGGATTTAACATACCAGCCCCCCCCCCCAAAAAAAACAGCAAATAACTAACTCCATTACTTTAAGGCAACATTTGTACAATTCCTAATATGAAATTTCAAAAGTTTACTTTTTGATTGATTCTAAAAAGATATAATGATATTTAAACAAGACAAATGTAAATTTAATTTAAACAGAATTCTTTTAGTACAATATTTAAATGAAGTGTATGCTTAAACAAATGTTAAAGCCATTTACAACATATCACATACCTGTTAAAAAATTAAAAACAATACTAATAAACTAAAAGTAGAATCTAAAAAATACTATAATGTGATAGTGGATCATTTTAATATCATTAATATTTTATTCCATGGATTTAAGCACAATTCTATATGAATTGCATTTCTTAAAACAAAAATATAAGTAAAGTTAATTCCTATTTGAGTATCTGGAAACTTAACCATGATTTATACATCGAATATCATATTTCTAAAATTATTAAAAAATCATTTTTACTATTCCATAATTGAAAATCTTATATTAACATCATAACTTACTATTAGGTAATAACCATGGATAATTTGAAGATCCTGTCTTCAGGTGATAAAACTGATAAAACGTAATTATTCTTGTTGATTGAAGCCATTCACTTCTAGTAAAGTGCCAGAAATTCTGAAGGAAAAAAACAAACAAACTATATTCTATTAAACCTATATCAGCATACATTATTCGATTCAACTCTAAAAGCATATACTCAATATAAAATTATTATTTTTTTAGAGTTAATATCCCACCAGAACTTTTCTTACAAATTACTACTTTTTTCCGAAATATAAATTTAAAAAAAAAGCCAATGCCTGCAATGCTTAAAAAGTTTACATTCGGTATTTTTAAGTATTAATGCAAAAGGTTGTAAAATCAGTATTGAGCATTAAAAAAAATGGAGTAAAAAATTTAATAGGCATGTATTTTTTTACAAGAATGAAAATGTCAAGTTATTAAATGCGTAAATTTTGCATAATTCATTTATAACTTTTAACAAATTTATTAGGTAAATATTTAATAATTCAGAGTTTTGCTTGCTAATTTAAAATTTATATGTGTATTCAAATCATTTTTATCACTGTTGTATAACTTTTTTAAAAATAATAATGCATAATTATGTTTTACACAAAATGGTCTTCAAGTTAGCAAGTTTTATAAAAATGGGTTAAATTTTTTGATTAACCCAAACAGTTTTTGAGATATGAGAAAGACATAAAAAGTTGCCCAACCCTTTGACCATTCGCAAACTAAAATATTAAGATAAGATCTTTTACAGTGTCGCCATACCGTTCTATTTTTACTGTCAGAAACCTGAATCAATTAACGAAAGTTTTTTTCAAGAAAAATTACATTTTTGTGTCTAATTTTATAACTTCAGCTATTGTAGCTTGAACCTTAAAAATTGCAATGCAGACACATAATTTCATTAAAATATCCATG
Organism: Parasteatoda tepidariorum; assembly: GCF_043381705.1. Taxonomy (NCBI): domain Eukaryota; kingdom Metazoa; phylum Arthropoda; class Arachnida; order Araneae; family Theridiidae; genus Parasteatoda; species Parasteatoda tepidariorum. The sequence goes on along the minus strand of NC_092211.1, from coordinate 40,275,417 downwards.
ATTTGTTGACAAAAGCATTTTTGCGATGAATAGTTGTTTGTATCATATGCTTGAAGGGTCACTTTTTAGGAAGGCACATTTACACATTTAAATTGAGGATTTACACTCAATACACATTGGATTTGAATGAGAATTCTCCTGTTAAAAACAGTAGAATATCATACAGTGATGAGATGGGGAAGACAGATAGAAGCTTTTCATATATATTTCTCTAACATAAAATATTTCCATGGCATCAAATGAAGGATAATTATTTCTAACAATGGATTAATACTATACTTGACATGCTATGAAAATTTTGGCAATTATTTCGTTATACGGCAGATAACCAAATTTCTTCAATTCTTTTTTAGAAAAATAATATTTATTCTTACTGTTAACTTCAAAAATTTAAGAAAACCCAAAATTTTTAGGACATTTATTGAAATTTTTAATAATTAAGAAATTAAAGGACATTTTTTGTAAAAAAGAAATTTAAGGGCAACTTTGAGCCTTGGGGTGAAAGGAAATGAAGAATAAAAAAAATTGTTAATTCGTCTAAGACTTGCAGCAAGCAAGAGCCTGGTAATTTTAAACCCAATACGGAATACAAGGGAACTCCTGTATCAAGTATTGGGAGAAAGTTGCCTTCGTGGAAGACTTATTGATGGAATGAATACACATTTGGGCTACACGGAGCGGAAGACGACGAGAACCTCCCACGGTTAGCCTGATGGCAAAGGGTCTCTAACCCATGATCCGTCTACTACTGAGGATATTTCACGCCTGCACTGTGGTTGCTGCAATCCAATCTTATCGACCAGCCATCATTTATAAACCGACCCCACCTTTTTATAAATTACATTCTTTCTCTTCCTAATATAAGCATATTATACATTGATTATACTTCGGAGTTTTAGGTTAAATTGGATATAATTGGATCAGGCATAATCGAAAGTTAAAATTGGCACAGAATCATACAGAAATAATGTATTTGAGCAAAATGGTATAGATTATCACTTCAGGTGCCTTCTGGCACAGAATATCAATCCATGCAACATGGTGGCACCATTAGAAGCAGACTCATATAAAAATAAAAATCTTGTTGTTGTGATTGGTTTTAATATTATTTGAACGTCCTATATATGACTCATGGTTTTGGATTTTAGAATGAAAATTTTGAGCATCAGATTAAAGTTTATTCAGAGAGTTTTGTTTTCACTGCCAGTACATCATTAAAGCAACCAAATGACTAATTCCCACGAGAAACTTTACTGTAGGCTTTTATATGATATCTAACAGTTAAAAAAAATAATGTACTAATAAGTTCACATCTAACATGGTTGTTTTGATTTGAAATAAAAAGCTAAACTAATTTAAAAGAACAAAGTAAAATGGATAGAAAATATTCACTTATAGATTACCGTTGGCAGATATTTCAAAAAGTCCACATAAGAGAGTCCATAGAATGAAAGATGATCTACAAAATCATCAACATCGCTGGTAATACAACACCAAATCCACAAATAATGGAAATTTTCTTTAATCACTTCGTTTTTCCATTTAAGTAGATCAGTCTGTTGGTCTAGGAAAAGTGGAGTAAAATTAGTTAAATAGAAAATTATAGCTTATAATTCTAACCAATTCATAAATCAGAACTAAAATAAAAGGTATTAGTCACCAAAACAAAATAAAGATATAATTTGAGATGCTTTTCCCAAAAATGCTTTAAGCTTTGTTGTAAGCAGTTGCTTAAGACATTGAAAATAAGAAAAGAAAAACTGAAATCTAATGTCATGATTATTAATATTTAAATAAATTAGAAAATTTTCTCAAAGTAAATAAAAAAATATAACATAATGAATTCAAGCCAGAATCAGGAAGCTTAGAAAGAAAAAAAATTAATAGAGAATGTTTGAACAACAATTATACACAAGAGTAACGAATCAGTAACTTAATTTCTAATAATCTAAAAAAGGAATTAAGGCTTTGTGTATTTCATAACGGTAATTGAGGAAAAAGCTATAAAACTTACTTTAAAAGAAAAAAGCAATTTCATTATTTTTAAAAATTACATACACGTATAATATATATTTTGATAAAAAGATTTGACAATATAAACTTGACTGACCAAATTTTAAGTCAGGTTGATGGTGAAACTAGAAATTAAAATAACATTAACACACATGGAATGAGCTTTTTTGCTAGCTGAGTAATTTTTAAATATAATATCTATTTTGAGTTAAATTTTTCCGAATCTGACCACTTTACTCCATTTTATTGCTGAACAATAATTACAAAATGTACTAAGAAGATGTATTAAAATAATGACTTTATGAAATGTAATCTAAAATTATAATAATTTTCCGTAGCTACAATCTAGCAAAATCAGCTGCAAAAAGGCTGCTTTTGTAACCAAATTACTTCACCTGACTCAAAATAGACAGTAGACATTTTTACTAAAACCTAAATAAACAGGTTGATAAATGTTTTCCTGACATATTTTATTCTTTTACTGACATATTTTATTCTTTTTATGAATTATAATTCTTTTTCACCAAACAGGAGAGTCCACAAGCAAAGAATTAACAAAAGATCAACTGATCGTGACTCTAGATCAAAACTACAAAAAATAATGCCATATTTACCATGTATATATAATTACATCGAGGATTTAGATTATTTTTCTTCATGCAGCCCAATATAAGCTAGTTTTCAAAATTTAGTTATATTTATCAGATCTGTTATTTTAAACATAATTGTTACTAGCCTACTGTATGATTATAAAAGAGAACTTTTGAATTTTTTTTTATTGTTTACATCTTGCAACTGACAATCTTGGAGTTGAGTTAGGGGAAAAATACAATTATATATATGTATATATAAAAAAAAAAACATGTAAAAATACCTGGATTTGTTTCTTTGTAGAAGATGCTTATGATATACAATTTAAGAACCTTTTCAACATCAAATAATTGATGTTTGGAATCTTTATTCTCATCTGCAAAATTTACAAAACCATTCATAAGTGATGGTTATTCATGCAGGTATAATAGCACAGCTTTAACAAGTATAAAAAATAACAAACATCATAACACAGAAACTGTATAATACAATAGAAATAAGATATTGATTATATATAGGAAATGAAGGAAAAGTATATCATGAGTTCAAATGTATAGAAACATACATATGACAAATTAATTTTATTTTGATTGCATTTATTAGCATGTTAATTCAGTGATTGTGGAATTAACCATTTAACAAGTATAATAATACTATATAATACAGCAGAAATTGATTATATATGGGACAAATGAAGTTCTCACTATTAAAAAGAGCATCTAACTGTGGCTTCTTTTTATGATTTGAAAGCAATTTCATTATGTCTACAACAGTTTCTTTAAGCTTTCCAAGGTTGTTTTCAATACAGAAACACAAAATTGTACCCAGATGTTTGAAAAGAGAAATATATTTGTCACTACCGATTTCCAGGGCATCATTGCTAATAAGAATATCTAAAGCAACCTATAATAAATAAAGCAACTTGGTTAAACTTAAAAATATTGCTAAGTACTTATACATTATATTTTTAATAAATAAACAAATTTAACAAATAATACAACATTTGATGACTTATGAGAAGTTTAAAACATTGGTTTGCATATATATATATAAATTAGGTAAAAGTATAATTTTTTTTAAACATTTTTTAGCATCTCAATGACTTCAAAAATAAATAAATAATAAAAAACTAAATAGTAATCATTAGTTAATAAGAACAAAATTTGGTTAAACACAAATAAAAAGGCTTAAAACCATCTTTAGGTGTAAAAATAGTAAAAATATTCAACTTCTTCCGTCATAAAACTATATAGAATAATAAGAATACAATTTGTTTACTTAATAAGTAATTAATATTTTTTTGTTTAATTTTATTTATTGAAATGAATTTTATTAAGTTTAGTTATCAAATATTAAGGTTGAAAATATTTCCACATTTCGAGTATAAAACTATAGTATGGAGTATAGTATAAAACTATTGTAATAGTTTTATTTCACACATCTGTAAAACATATGACATCAACTTTGTTTAGAGCCATAACCGATCACACTAAACCTCTTCTTAATTTAATTTAAAATTTATTTATTAGATAGATTAAAACAATTATCACAAACAGAAGAAAAAAAATATCCTAAAATTTTTAGAATAAAATTAAAAAATACACTTACATGCAAACATTCAAGGGTAAATTCAAGCTGATTGAATTGAGCACTTTGAATAAGTGAATTCGGAAAAATGCACTTATCTAAGAAGGAATCAAAAGAGAGAATGTCTTCAGTAACTTGCATCTGAAATTTAAAAAGCATTTATGTAATTCCAGACAAATATTACAGTAAAATAATGGTACAAAAGCAAAAATAAAAAAGTACAAAAACAAAAATAAGTAATGCATTCATAATTTTTTTTAAAAAATAATCCTAGAAGTTATACAAATAAAAAAGATAACCGTCTCAGTGGCTGTACATTTTTTAACCTTTTATTCTATATCCTTCATATTGAATTTAATGTAGATTTCAATGATATAAGAGTTAGAATCAACTACACTGTGCCAATGATAAATGACATTAAGTATAAGTTATTTGATCAGGGCTGTAAACTTTATCTAATAAAAATGATAAACTAGCCTTCAATGAGGACTTTTTGATGGAACTAACCCGGATTTGAGTTTCACATAGAAAAACCCCACAAAATGAATCATTCTACGGTTAGCTCGATGGCAAGGAGATTCTAACACACGATCATACCATTGAAGAAATTTTATGTCAGAACTGTGGTCAGTGCAAGCTTGGGGCAGAATTTGTATCAACCAAGTACCACTAGGATACAAACTTGGGCCACTTCAATCGAGGGCAAACACTCAATTCCTTCATTTACGGCCATTCCACTAGAATACCTTGTGGTCATGGGAGCCTAGTCTAACAACCTAAGGGGAACATAAGTTAATCTAAAGAAAAGAACTCACAGTTTTCAAACATTAAGGATATCATAGCCTACTACCATTAGTAAAGTGTAAAAAAAAAAAAATAATTAAAATTTCAATTTTTTTGTATAAAACATAAAGCTTGTTTATTTATGCCTACCTAATTGACTAGTTTCAAGCAAAATGTTTAGAATTTCTGCAGAGAAGGAATAATTTTTTAAACCTTCATAACTGTTTCTGCACAACATGCTTAATTTTTAATAAAGAAATTTCTTACATACTAACAAAATTCAATAAAGCCTTTAAAATAATGTTAATACTGTACCTCCATTAAAGTTTTCAGCAGAATGACAAAATGCTTGGCTTCATTTGCTCTTAAATTGTGCTCAAAGTAAGGAGATAGTATAGTAATCAAAGGAGCAACTGGCTCCTCATGGCACTCATATACACAGGCTATAGGAATAGTTTTCAGCACCTATATGAATATTAAAATATTATAAATTTCACTTTTCCAATATTATTAGAAATGACATTTAGTAACGTAAATTTTCTATTTTTAAGACATACATTTTGTGTTTAAGTTTTCATATTGAAAAGATAGTTCAGACATAAAAATAATTCTCCACTGTGTGACAAAAATGAGAAAGTATCATTGAGGACAGTTTTCTAAAACCTCTTTTTGGCTCACACCTTTTGTGAATTTTTATATATTGCATAAGAAACCTTTAAAGATTGACAATTTACAATAAAACACATTGAAAACACTATACATATTTCTACAAGATTGTTATGAAATTTTAAATCAAAAGTCATAGAAATAAGAAAGATGCACAGTCATTCTGCAACAATATGCATATGGATGAAATAAACCATCATGTATTTTAAATGGTCTTTCCTCAAAACTCTAGACAGGGGAGTTTCAATTTCCATCCAATTTGTATGAAATTTCATGGCATCAATGGAACTAGTTTTTTATTTTATTAATTAACAGTTAAAACCTGACTTATAAGGTTATTTTTGATCAATATGTATCCCCCTTTTGATAAAACTGAAACAAATTAAAAAAATTTCTATGTGCAACAGAAACTACATTCATGCTATTTAGCCTACTAAACAATGAAAAGGATTTTATAACAGATGATTGATCAACTTTAGTAGATTTTAATTTTCATCCAATTTGTATGAAATTTCATGGCATCAATGGAACTAGTTTTTGATGAATTAACTGTTAAAACCTAACTTATAAGGTAGTTTTTTGTTCAATATATCACCATTTTGATAAAACCGAAGAAAAAAAAATCATATGTGCAACAGAAACTACATTAGTGCTATTTAGCCTGCTAAACTATGAAAAGGATTTTATAAGAAATGATTGATCAATTTTGGTGTCATTATTATAAAATTTGAAAGGGAAGAATTACTTTATTAACCATATAGATATTTTGTTTCACATTATTTATTTCACTCAAGATTAAATTTAGCTCAGAGCATGTAGTTATTTTAAATTAAACATAAATGTTTTTATTTACTATGCAATTTTAAAACTCATTTAGAAGAAAATAGGCTTTTTTGAGTGAATTAATGTGGTGTTCTTGTTTAAATTTAGTAACTGATATATTCCAGCCTCAGTATCACAAACTTAGGTAACACATTTTTTACAATATCATGAAAAATTATGCAAAGAATAAAAAAAACTATTTTTTAGCTGAATACATTTCTTGGCAATCATTGATTTAACAAAATATTTGGTTACCCTTTGGTCATAAAACCCTAAAACTTAATAGGTTCATTACCCCATAATGATTAAAGATTACTATTTATTTCTTGGCAATCACTGATTTAACAAAATATTTGGTTACCCTTAAATCATAAAACCCAAAAACTTAATAGGTTCATTACCCGATAATGATTAAAGATTACTATTTATCAAAAATTAAGTGGAAAAAAGCTGAAATAATATTAGTAATAATAAATGACCACAAAATTTTTTGTATTTCCCTACGAGTCCAAGATATTGAAGTTTGACCGCATATCATAATTGGGTAATATAAAATTAAAAAATAACTTGAAAGAAAAATAATAGAGAGAAATACTTGAGGAAAAAAAAATTAAATTACTTTTAAAGCTTCCATTCCATCTAAACCTTGCATCATGGCTTGTTCAATCAAAAATTGCAAAACTACTTTAGGAGATTGCACAAACAGAGGAAGAAGTGTCTCTTCAATCTAGCAAAGATTGATATAATTTTAAATATCAGAATATTTTACATGAAGATTAAGCCCTACAAACTTATTATGAAATAAAAACATATAAGCAGATAAATTAAGATAATACGAAAAAAATTGTTTTAAAGGCTTAATGTTAACACATTTTATCAATTTGTGAAAAAACTTAATCACTTCTTCAATATGTGTAATCCAAAGATAAATAAGTTTGATATATACTATTAAGTTTCAATTACATACTATCTAGCTGAAAATAACTGATTAGTCTAAATAGATATAAAAAATTATTTAAGTTTAAAGTAAAAAATTAGTTAAGATTTATTCATTCAATTTAAAGTAATTAAAACCAATGTTCATATTTTTACAAGCCTAAACAATGAAGTGATGGAGTAAGTTAACTTTTAAATACTAAAAAACAAGATAATAAATGCTTTTTATTTATTTGAAAAAAAAAAATCAAAATTTTCTTCCAATTTAAACTATTAAAAATTTTAATTATGTTAACTTTTAAATATTAAAAAACAAAATAATAAATGCTTTTCATTAATTTAAAAAAAAAATTAGAATTTTTTTCCAATTTAAATTATTTACAATTTTAATTATGAACACGGAAGGCACACAGAATGAAAACACAGTTATATAATAGACATACAGTTAGATATAGATTAACAGTTATGAAAAACTGTTAGGGACTTGACGACAGTAATTAAAAAAATATTATTCTGAAAAAAGTATGGCAAAAAAGTGCTACGTGGTAATGCTAATTATGGTGGAATCAGTGGTTTGGAAGTAATCTAATTTTAATTTCTAAATTATACCTAACCATAATCTAATTATGGAAGAGTTAGTGAATCAAAAATGAATTAATGGTTGAAATTCCTAATTTATGCCCAACATTTATCTTATTTCCAACTAATTATGAGGCATAGAGAAGTGAACTGTTCGGCGGTTGACTGAGTGTTTTGGAAGTGAAAGTGAATTAGAATAGTTTATATGAGTGTTATTTTTAATTTAAATTTAACCTCAACCTAATTTGACTAATCTAATGATGGACTGAGTTGTATAGAAGTAAATTAACAAGTGTATCTTAGATAGATGCCAACTCACATGCCCTACTTTCTAACAATATCCACAGAGACAGCAAAATAACAATTTAGGTAAGCTTCATTTGTTCAATTTTGCCAACATGCTAAAAATTTTCGTTTTGCAAGCATCAGGTCGTATATAATTTTTACATAGTTGTAGCCAAAATCCTTGTAAATAAAATTCAAAAATAAAATTATAAAGCATAAAATCAGCTGCTTAAATGAGAGAATTTGGTCGGCATAAATTTGTAATGGTTCTAATCAAATAAAAGTTGACTAAAATATTTCTGTTGCAGAGAAATAGTTTCAGATAACTTCATCTTGTGAAGGAGACAAAAAAAATCCTTAAACTAATTTAAAAATAACTACTGTAGGCAAAGCACTTTGGAGGTCAATTATTATATAGAATTTGTTGTGATTCCTTATCATTAAAGGTAGACTGACTAAAATATACCTCTTTAAGCGTCATAGTTTTGCGTGACAGCTGGGTCAGTTGAGCATCAAAGTTGGTTGTCATAAAATATTCACAGAAGCCCCAATTCTTTAGTATATTTTCAAGAGTCTTATTATAAATTTCATTTGTAGCTTGAGACAGAAGTTTGTAAAATACCTATTAGAAAATGATTAAATCACATGATTAGATTTTACCGTTTGAAATGAGGAAGATTATAAAAAGCTGACAACGATAAATGTATGATGATTAAAATGGTAGATATACATAAGATAATGTTTACATACACTCAAAAGCCTATCTTGCATATTTTTAGACTTTGTTTTGACAATCGCATCAGCTAAAGTAATCTCCAGTTCAAAAGGATGAAAAATGGTAATATTTTCTTCTAACAAATTAATTACACTGAAAAAAAGTGAAAAAAATATATTCAGATATTCACATTCAGGTAATGGTAATTAATAAGCAAAAAATTAAACTAAATATAAAAGAGCTTGTTTTATTCTTACTTGTATTGTTCCCACAGTTGAGGATTTGAAAGAAGGCATTCTGCAGCACCTATGTAGTTATGTATAAAGATATACAAAACATTTAATCACAAAGACAGTTATATTTATTAAAACATTTTATGAAAAAAGTCGTAGTTTATTATTAGAGAATAAGTAAGAGTTCATGGTACATTATTTTAAAACACTAAATGTAAACACAGCATTGATATTCAATTCGTAGATGCCAGAGGTTCATAAACTGGTAATATTTAAAAAATCTATGTAATCTTGGAAACTAAAATCATCACTACAATCCTTAATCTATCATTTAATTCTTCATAATTTTTCATAGATTTTATAACCTGATAAATATTTTTTTAATTATTCAATTCTTACCTTTTATTTTGCAAAGTTATATTTTACTACGCGAAATAAATTTATATTGATTTAAAATCAGGGACATACCATTTTTAAATTAAAATAAATAAAATAAGAGGTAGCTAATAACAGAGCACAAATGTCTGTATATTTTTTATTTCATTATGTTAATCTAAATTTTTTAGCAATATAATTAAAAGTATTTTTGATATAGATTGTTAAGGCTAGTATTTAGAAATTATTGTTATTTGAGTGGTTTATTTATAAAAGAAAGAATAATGTAGGAAATAATTTACATAAATAAAGGAAAGTTTATCCCAGATGGTCTCTTAAAAGAAAAAAATCAACGCTTAAGCAAAACGTTAAAAAATGTTACATAATATACTTACGAGAAGCATACGGATAATGATGTTTCACAATGACTGTCAATAAAAGATAATAATTTTCTTTGTTCTTAATACAGCTGTTCAAATATTTCTCATTCAAATCAGCAAGTGTTTTGTAAGATAAATCATTTTGCTTCATGTAAGTATGAAAATCACTACAATAACTAGAAACTGTATTTAATGATAATTTGCTTTCTGGGCTAGTCACAGACTTAGCCTTAAAATCTTTCAAAAAGTTTAGTAGAAGAAAGACTAAATAAAGTTCATTAATTTCCCAAGACATTATTTGGTAACCAGAATCCACTAAGCACTGGAAAGGTTTTTCCATATTTTGAAGAATAGCAGATACCATAGTGTCTCCAGTGAGGCATTGTACGAAGAGTGGCGCCAACAGATTAAGTTTTTTAACACAACTTCCTGCTACTTCATCCGTACTTATATTATTCACTAACTTCAAAACAGTTTTGACACCATGAAGCACAACTTTAATAAAATATATATCACACTTTTGATCGGATTCATTGGTTAAGCGTTTTAAAATGATGTCAAATATAGGTTGAAGATGTTCAGGTGCCAAGTTTTTAATGATGAATTCTTCATCTTTGTGACCATCTTCTTCATCAGAGTATGAATGTGGAAGGCAGAAATTAAACGCAAAGTTTACTTCGGCATTAGAGTTTTCAACAGATGAAGAAGGCATTTCAAGTGTTTTCCTGATAGATGCTTGTAATGCCAAATGGCATGCATAGAACTTTAATTCTCCTTCATACTGTGGTTCTAGTAGTTTTTTTAAAACAACTGAAAGGACATCAGGCTGTAGTTGGTGAGCACACTAAATAAAAAAATGCTATTTTATTAAAACAATTAACACAAGATATTTATAATTCAATAGATATGATGGAAAAGTAGATCAAATGACAAAATAGCCAGATAAGAACAAAGCTAAAATTTCCAACTCATACTCCTGTATAATCAAAAATATTCATAAAAAAGATTAATGCAAAAAAACTCAAAATGTATTAATAAATTACGCAAATATGAAAATTTATGACTATGAAGAGACAAAATGGACAGGTGGTTGCTTTATCAGTCCTAATTTTTGTCTTCTCCACTTACCATGGTGAGTCTTGGAATTGGTTGGTTCCAACAAACAAAATATTTTACCAGAGCAAATGATCTGGAGACAATGGTAGCGAAAAATTAACAGTTGTCTTTAACCATTAAATAAAACAAATAGTGATTAAAATATTATATTATAGCCACAAATTTAAAAAAAAAAAAGACATTTTCTGCAATGTGCTATTATTTTTATTAAAACATGAAATTATTATGAATATTTTATAATATTTTGTAAATTACTTCATTTCTTGCTAGTTTTCAGTTTATTTTTCATTTTAGGAACAGACCTTGTGATGTTTACCATTTTCAGAAATGCTTCAAAAGAAATGCCTCACATTATTAATAACAAAAGTTTTTATAATTGTTTTTAATTTTCAATTTTTGAAAAAATGGCCACTCTTAATATATGCTACAACTGGCTTAGTCAGTAATAAAATTTCTGTAGTACCTACTGTTTTCAAAGCCAGGAGCAAATAGTTATTAAACAATTATGAAAAAAATATGCTTGGGTAAAATACATAAAAAAATAAATAAATAAATCAAAATTTCATTTTTCCTTTTAGAAAAAATCTCCATATCATCAATAACAGTATCAATCAACCAAATGTTTTGCACTTAGGAAAATTGGTATAGAAATTTCTTCTTTATGCATAATTTTCCCATTAAATAATCGTATTAGAAAACTTCTTTTCAGCAAGTAAAGCAACAGGTAAAAGGATGTCTTCAGGCATGCAGATTATTCAGTCTGTTATATATACAGTTTAATTCTTAGACTAACAGAATTTTAATTGCTTCAGAAAACAATTGGAAATATCTATTAATTCACAAAAAATAAATAAAAAAACATGTGAAACTATATTGCACAAAAAGAAAATATTTAAGTTATTTGCATACTTATTTAAAGTTTTATTATGCATGTACATGTATAATAATAAAACTTTAAATAAGTATATTATGATAGTACAGAAAACTGTCAAGTTTTACAAATAAATCATAATTAAAGAGAATAAAATAATAATAAAGTTTAGAAACTTAATTTTCCTCAAGTTTAGAAAATCGGAAAAATCTCATGTCTGTACTCTCTGTCATAAGCAAAATTCTTTGAATAGTAAAATTTCTCAATCTAATAAATAAAATAACAATAAATGCCAAATTTGAAGGCAATTGGTTTAATAGTTTCTGAAAAATAAATATTTAAAAAATTATTCTACTTAGGAGCACAATATAATTATTAGCTGATAAATGAACACTTGCTGTCTTAAATTTAAAATACTATAAGATTTTTACTTCGATGAAATATTCACTCCAGTTGCACAGAAAGTTCAGTTGCAAGTAATAACTCCAATTCAAATTATCCACATCTAAAAAATTGGTCTGATAGAAATTATCTGCATCTGGACAGGAAATGTTTTGAGACCTGAAATTGAAGCATAGCATTGAAAGATAGTGACTTAAAATTATTTTTTAAAAGTTGCAAGAGGAAAAAAAAATCTTATAAAATAAAATATTCCTAAGTGCTAAGGAAAAATTATGGAAAATCAAAACTTTACAACAAATAGATTTTGAATCTATAAAAAGACAGTTCTACACTTAGATAATCTAGCTTCTTAGAGAAATTTTAATGCTAAATAGATAAAAGGGCAATGTCGAAAAAAAAAAAAGTCTCACTTAAAACAAATAAAAGTTTCCATTCAGCCTGGATTACATTTTATGCAGTATGTTAATTTTACAATTCAAACATTCAGTTTTACTTAAAAATGTATACCAAGAAATATAGGTTATTTCATTAAAATAGAAGTCATATAATATTTCGGGGTTTATTATTTCACAATAATTCAATTCAATTAACAGAATATTTCCTGTACTGATTTGAATTATTTTTTTATAAAGCAAAAAGAAAAAAAAAATTATAGTAGCTACAGAAGAAAAAGAAATCGAAGAAAAAGATCCAATTTTAATATTACTTTATTTTTTTTAATCACTTTGATTATCTGCATAGGAAAAAATAATAAAGAAATGTGTTCAATCACAAAAGGTAATCATAATGCTGAACAGTGTTACAAACCACTGTATCATTTAACGGTTATGAGAAGGTTTGTATGTACCTTCTCTTCACACTTTTTGCAGGCTTAGGACTGGCAATTGTAGTTGAGCCTATTATAGCAAACTAAAAATGACATGTTTATAAGATTCAACTTTTGTAACATTTTATTATTTACAAAATTTGCCAACAAAATGTGTTTTAAGATTGAGTGAGAGTATTTCAAAGTGTGTTTCACCACTCTTTTCAAATTTTTGGAAGAAATAAAAATGAGACCCCGTACTAGAAACTACTTGCCAGTTGTCACTCACATTGAAACAAAATAAAAAAAAGAAAAAAATCATTTTCTTTTTCTTTCAGATATTCTAAAAATAAAGAAGCATTGTCAGAAATTTTTCGGAAAAGATTAAAAAAACAAACAAAACAAACTTATGGCTTTAATGATACAGATAATTGGCCCTCTACTTCATTCATACCTATATGAATATTCATGTATATACACCATTTTTTGCATGATTTGTTTACTCGTATTATATCAAGAGTAGTAAAAACTTTGACTATTAAAAACTCTATAATTGAAATATCTTTACATTTAAATTTCGTCCTTCAGGGCCCAAGTCTGTGGGTTCGATCCCTGGCCTAGACACTGGATTTTCATGATGCAGAAAATCCTCAATGGCCATGTCGTATGATTATGCGGCATGTAAAAGATCCCTGGAGTGCCTTATTGGCTCTTGGCATTTCCGGCAAAATTAAATTCCTAGTGCACTTTAGCATCCAAATAGAGTCTCGGTGCTGCCATCTAGTGTGGCAGAAACTAGACGTCCAAATTAACATGGCCAACGGTATCTCACCCATTGTGGTGGTCCTGAAAGAGTGGATACCACTTCTGGAGAACGCACTAGGTCTGTTCATTGGGAAGACTGATTGTGCAGCTCATTGGGGAAAAAAAAAAAAAAAAAGCATTTAAAAACTATTTTATTTTCACCTTTTAAAAACTCAATAATGGAAATATCTCTTAGCATCAGTAAGTTTTTTTCTTTATCAGAGTATAAATAACCCTGCCTAAGAAAATTTCTTAATATTAAATATAAGAATTGATAGAAATACTTTTAACAAAGGGTTGAAGAAAGTGAAGAAGTCACATCATCATACAAAATATTAATTAGAGGATTAGATGCAAGTCTTATTGGTGTACTAAGTAGCACCGAAGAAACTTTTAGTTAAAATTACACTATTATTATTTATTATTTTATTAATAAAAATTCATACACAGTTTTAAAAATTATTAAGTGAAATTATTTTTAACAGAAAACATGCAAGAAGAAAGAAACTTACTTTAACAAGTTGATAAACACTACAGCATGGCATCGTCTTTTGATATTTTGCTGCTGGTGAAAAAGCTCATGAAAAGTGTTGATTCCATATAAATTACTTGTCATAGAATTGATTGTTGATGCTACAACCTGTGCAGCTGTACCTTCATCTTTTAAGCTGCAGGATCCTTGATTTATCTAAAAATAAATATTTTGTTTTAGTTATGAGAGGAACTTAAAGAGTTATTTAACTCTCTACAAAAAAGAATTTCTTGAATTTCTCTATTAATCATAAAGCAGTGATAGAAATTAAGAAAATTTCACCTCCAATCCAGAGGTCAATAACTAAAAGATGCTACTGATTCGCACAAATGTTCATTGTTTCGTTTACATGTTTATGATTTTATTTAAGAAATAGTTAATAAAGTTAATTTAAATAAAAAATTATCCTAGAGAATGTGTAATGTTCTCATATGCTAGATAGATATGTCTATTATTAAGAATACGAGATATAATCAATTGCTGCGCATTGTTGGAATCTTTGACATAAATTCAATTTTTACAATGTCCAAACTATTTCCATTTTAGTCATATCAGCTTATCTTGATGCCTTGGAATCTTATTTTATTTATATGAATGCTGATTCTTTTTTGTAACGACATTAGTTTCTTATCACCTCTCCTTAGCGAGTGCATTTTACCTTGATTTGCCCCTTTCAGCCACAGTGGTTTTTCTCGTTCTGTTCCTTTTCATGTTTATTTTTATTCTTTTTTGATTACTGAAATTTTTCTAGTCTTGTTTCTCATCTTTATATTCCATTTTTTGTTGGCAACTTTATGTCTTATATTTCAAATCACTATTATTACTTATCATTCACATCTGTCAAGTCTTAAGAATGGATGCTTATTTTTGAGAACTTGAAGCATGTTGACCATTATTTTCAATCTATATATTTTTGTAGCAGATGAAGTTTTTTTAATCAAGTAATAAGAGTAGGTATTGAATATTCTGTATATTTTATTATAGTTCTGCTAATTTAACCATTACTGATGTTAAATGGAAGAGTTAATTGAATTATATGTGGCTGAGAAGAGTTATGACTAAAACAAAAATTCTCATTTACAAAATTTCAGGAGAAGTTTTTTTTGCGCTATAATACGACTGAAAGTCTTTTTTAGCCTATAAGATGTTAAGGGAGACAATTTCCCCTCAATGTTTTCTTAAAAAACTTCTACATTTTCATTCAGTAATACTGTTCTACTGGTAAAAACTGGAACAGATCAAAACAACTTTTTTCTCTTAAAATTTCATTATAAAATACTGTGGTTAGCAGTCAGCATTTTTTTAAAACAAAAATGTGCCACAGACTTTTCAGATTTCATTTTATTAACTAATATATATTTCTTTGTTTCTGTAACTCTAAAAGTAATTTGTTGTATTTATTATGAGAATGAAAAAATTTTAAAGAATTTACTGAAAAATAAAAACTTTTATCAGTAAAAATAAAATATTCATCATTTTACAGATTCAAAATAGGAATTTCTGTTTAGAAAACATATTTCACACAGTTCATATAAAATGCTTGCATAATGAACAATTCTTTTAAGAAATATTTCAAGCTAAAAGTGTGAATTACTTTTTATATGACATAAACAAGGTTCGACTATAAATGCAAAATAGTAAATATAAATGATACTTAATGCTTATTATTTGACAATTTTTACTATTTCTTTGTGATTAAGTTATTAGTTTTTATTAGTTAATTAGAAGTTCATATGCATAAAAATGTTTTATAAGACAGTCTAATTTATTTTACACTTTAAAAAGGCTATATTTTCTTCAAAAGGCAAAAAAATTTTTTAAGCATTGCTTTCATGAAGGAGCTAAATCAATAATTTTTACGATAAAAAAAGTGAATAAAATTATGATTCAAGTTGCAGATTTTAATATATTGACTTAATTACTTGAGTTTTGTTATGTTATATTTTTAAAATACTTACTTGTATATCTTTCAAGCATTTAGATGAAGATATCAGAGAGTTACGTAGGAGATTGGTATCTTGTCTGTTTTCAAACATTTTACTATAAAAATATTTTCATTTTTAGTAATAAACACACACACACACAAAAAAAACATTTTAAAAAATACTAAAACTATAATATGAAAAAGTTAATGAAAAGGGTAATTTATATGTAAAATTAATCTAGTGTGTTGAATGTTTATAAACAAAAGGGAAGATTTCCGTATCCAATCTGGTTCCAATGTAACCTTGGTGTCTTGAAAACAACAAGGCTATACCAAACAAATAACTAAAAAATAAATAAAAAAAATCACAGAAGAGGCAAACTTGAAGATTAAAATACATAGCCAACTCCAAAGAAGCCAATAAATAAAAATGTATTCAACTTATTCCAAGAATAATGCAGTTTCACTTTAGTGCCATATTATTTGTAGTTGGTATAATTATGATCTGACATAGAAATATCACAAAAATAAAAAAAATTGCCCCTAGTAAAATATAGTGGAAAACTACAATACAAATATAATATTACCTGAAAAATGAAATTTCATTGTTGCAACCTAACTTAATTATATTTGAAACTTTCCAATGTATTATACTCACAATTTAGAAATGTGCATTTAAATTTGGTATTAGCTAATTATATACTAATTAAATTAATATTCTTATAAGTTATTGGCGGCAACAATTGTGTAATGTGCGTCTTAAAAGCAGATGAGATCATAATGTTCTAAGAAAATAAAAATTAAAAACTGCAACAAGTTTTATAAAATAAAAATTTTAAAATATTTCCTGTTTGATTTCCTGACGTGTTTTGTTAATTAAAATGAGCATTTTATTTGTATTAAAACCACTGTGCCAAACACTTCTTTTTTCAAAATTTCATCACGTACTGCAGCAAAGGCACTAAAACTTTAATCACAGTCTAGCAAGTTAGTCAATAAAAACAAAGTGTTTGGAAGACAATTTCTTAGAAATGTTCACATTTGCAGGTTTTTACCGCAAAAAACATAGTTAAAAAATCATGCAGTTATAATTATTGTTGTTAAAATAAGTTTTGGTGCCATTTATACTTGCTCCAATATTTTAAGTTACATTAATTAATCTAAAACTCTCTTAAAAAATAAAACTGGGAATTACAGACACAACACAATATGTTACATATGTACTAGCTTGTTTATAATTTTTTCAAGGTTAAAGTGTAGAATGGAGGGGCCCTTGAGTTGACGACAAATTTTAAGGGAAGATTTCTATAACTTGATCTGTGGCAGAATAATTGACAAGTTTTGACAACTTCCGGGCAGTGGATCTTGAGAAACTAAAATAAATCACAGAAAGGGTATAACTTGTAGCCTCTACCCCCTGGGCAAACATCTACATGTTTTTTTTAAAAAAAAATTTGCAGGTTTAAAATCTATTTGACATCTTGGTAATTGTAGTTGGTGCGCCAGATCACAATAAGGCATTATTCCAAATTTCAACTGTCAAATTTTGCTGAAAATCAGTTTCAGGTTGCCATGATATTCTTTTATTCCTGTCTCTCTCTTTAATGACAGCATCGGGTTACCACAAGTCCCATTTACCACTGTGGGATTGGTTATGGGTTTATATTCATATGTATATATCAGGGTTGGGTTTTTGCCGTCAAAAACTGGTCTTTGACATGACAGTGGTAAAAACCGTCTGTTTTCTTTCATTTATGACATATAGCGGACAATATATTATTTTCATATAATTGCCTTTATAAATGAACGTTGTAAATGATTGCTATTGATTTTGCAACTATATACATGTATTCTTATAGAAGGATATACATTCATATAGAAATATTGTTACATACTTATTGAAAATAGTGATACTTTTATCATAGCTTGATTTGCAAAGGATTCAAAATTTTGCAGTTCTTAATTGTTAGAAATAATCAAACAAACAAAAAAGCTTGGAACTATTAATAAATTCAAGAACTAAAAAGAAGAATTTAAAATTTGGCATTGCTTAAATATTAGAAATAAGCTAAACAAAACTTTCAAAACTTGTAACTACTAACAAACTCTAAGTCAAGAATGACTTGACATTCTTCAGTAATGTAATATGCCAAACAAAATGATGCTTGGAAATGTTGAAAATTNCGTTTGGCAAAAATATTTATTTCGCAAACTTTATGTGCATTTTTTTAACAATGAATATTTCATAAATTTGATGATATTTTACACTAATTTTTATGATATTTCTTTCTTTTGAGTGAATAGTTTGTCCTTTATGAGACATTTCGCTGGGAGAACAACAGTTTCTAAATTTAAACTATATTAAATAAGCTAGTGTAACAAAAGGTATATTAGCAGATGATAAAGCAAAGTAAGTGAAAAAGAATTCACTTTATATGTTTGGCGCAAATTAAGGGTTGTCTCAATTTCAACAACGGAGATGTTTTTCCTCTTACTCCCCCGCGCTGAAATGAACTCTGCGTCCGAGGAGGTGGAGCCAAGTCTCAACTCCTGGTGAACGAACTATATATATATATACATAGGCATGTTTTCAAGTTGCCAAACATCAGAGAGGCCGCCAATTCTACATTTTAACCTTTTTCGAGAAAAAAGTTCAAATTTCCAAAAATTATTAATAAATAAGAATAAACAATGGGTTTATGGGCAGTAAAAACTAGACGGCTCATTAAATGTGCAAAATTACATAGAAACATGAGATATAAGTAAAAATATCCAATTAAGAAGTAAAAATAAGCTACGAGAAAATGAGTCAAGCAAATACTTGAATTGCGATCAAGTCAGTTAAAGCACTTAATTTTGAAAAAAGGACGATAAGATAGTTTAATTTCGTTTTTCTATAACTTAACTTCAAAAAACTAAAAGCTTGATCATTTTAATTAATTAGTGTTGATAAGTAATGCGCTTAAAAAGTTAAAATCACAGAATTAATAATTACTTTAATCTAACAAATAACACATTAGAATTTCAATTTCAGAAAGCCAAAGTAGCTATATTTTGAGTATAGTAAAGTGCGGCGTGCTCTCTGCTTTCGCTTATAGCACTGCGTTTCAATAGGTAAGGCTTAATTTAGTCTATCAAGATTTATATGAGCTCTGAGGTTCTTCTTCAAATTCAGTTTATTATTTACCAGAAACGTTTATCTGTCATATATTTTTTAGCTTTATTTATATTTCTCTAAAATAATCATAAGGCATTTAGCTGCTTATTTCTGCACTTCTTATATTCTGCTTATGAAACCAATGCGACTGTATTCCCATCGTCGCATTTATGCAACATCTGACGTCACCACAAGTCGTACACAATCGCGACGCTCGAATGCGCTATCTAGTGAGAAAACCGGTTCCATGTCTTTGTCTCTTCCCTCTTTTCAGTTGTATGTAGTTGAATGTTAATGGAATGTGCAGCGACATTTTTCTTTTTCTTATTATTTTTCGGGTTTAATTGTTAAAAATAATTTTCAAAATTTCCATGTCACTTACTGTTAAAGATTTTATTCTATTTGAAAATCAAGTAATAAACTAACGTACTTCCTTCTTCTATGATTCTCCACACGCTACTGGTGAAAGCCTGTGACGTGTTGCCATAGGTAAAGAGTTCTGCTCTACGCCTTCTGTAGCCCATTTCGATCGACAATAGCTGACCTTTGGCTATTTCAGGTGAATTTTTATAGTTCCATTTTTAAGAGTGACATGAATAGAAACTAATGATTATAAAAAATTCAAATTCTGCAATGCCAAAATTTTTAAGTTCCCATTATATCACTAAATGTTTTGATATTTTCTACTAAAATGCTCGCTTGTTTTTGAAGAAAAATTATTTTTCAAAAGCATTACGCAGATTGCAGTCTTTGTAAGTGATATGAGAAAAAAATGCTTGGCTCAAAAAATTCACAGTTTCAGGCTGCAAATACTTTTAACAAATTTCTTTCAAATTCCCTTTTATCGCTATTTTTATACTTTTTTTAAAAGAAAAAAAAACAATTCAAAAATTTTATTGATGCTTTCATAAAAATTTAAGTTTCAGATGCAAAGTATAGAACAAGAATTTAAAGAGTGACACTAATTAAATGACACTAATTAAGGAGCAGAAATTATTTTTCTACCCTTCAATTAAATTATAGATCTGCGATGCAAATGAGTATATACAAATTTGCATTCTGTTAGCATACGTAAAGGTAAAGGGAATCTATTTGATATCTTTAAACAAAAACGGTGGAGATCATTTAGAAAGTATTTTAGAACTTTATTAATTGATGTATGGTAAATGGGTCTAAATTTTGTGCCTTTTATCCTTAAATTCCTAAGTTCTAAGTTTTCAATAATATTTAAATAACCAGTAATAACATGTTTATGATGTTTATCAACAAAATCAAAATATTTCTCTTCTTCACAGTGGCATTCTCAATCGGATATATTAATCCTCCCTAAATTTTTGCTTATATCTTTATAATTAAATATAGTTCTGCCAAGAGATTTATTATATTTAAATCTTTTAATTATATTAAAATCTTTTAATTATATTAAAATCTTTTAATTATATTAAAATTTTTTAATTATTTTAAATCTTTTAATGGAAATTAAATTTTAAAATTTTCAAAAATATTATGAAATTTGATTATATTAAAAATAGGGTTTAGAAAGTTATTAACGAAACATAAATTATCAAATTTTTCTTTTCATTTGGAGAAATTTTGCTCATTTTAGCTTTTAAAAGATCGAAACAAAGAATTTTGAAGTGTAAATAATAAAGGAAAAGTTAATAATAAGATCTTGAAGCTTATAATCATCAGGAGAAAATCTTAAGGGAGAGTTTCTCACTATCTCTATTAGAATTTCATGAAATTTAAATCTCCAAAAACTGCGAACTCAAAACCTCTTCAAATATTCCCCGCATAATGGAATAACTGCGCAAGAATGAAAGTCATATTTCCACCAGCCTCACAAACCTATCTTAAGGGAGAAAACAATATTTTTAATTGGTTTAATATTATGATGTTTATTACAATCTTTTTTCATGTATTAGAAATAAAATTTATCTTTAACTTGGCACTATTAAGAGAGATTCTATTATTTCTTGATCCCCGTTTACCTTGATTTGTACGCTAATCTTTAAAATGAAAAAAGTGAATAAGTTGAGGAGTTATTAAAGTTGATCTGTGTCTGTTGAAAGGTATCGTTTAGCCCACACGACAAAATTGTTTTGTAAAAAAACATGTAGTAATTTTCTTTTTGTAGTCTTAAATCCAAATCTTCTACCATATCTAAAATATTAATTTCGACACTGTTAAAATTATGTTTTCTAAAATGATTTAATTCCAGGTTATTGATAATTTTATTACTGTTTATATCTGAACGGTATTGATTAATTCGAATATTAGAGAGTTACCGGTTTGTCCAACGTATTTCATGTTACAAAAACCACAGGTTAACATATAAATAACATTTCTAACTTTACAAAAAGATTTGGAGCTATCGTTATTAAAAATTGTTTTTCGTTGATATTAGGGCAAGTTTTGCCTCTTTTATCGCCACACGCTTTATAAGACGGTAAAATTTCAGGTTTAGAATGTAATTCAAAAATTCGTTTGCTTTCGATTTTGCTTTCACAGTAGCAGGATGTCGATCTGAAGGTCCTCTTTGAATTAGGCTCTTCGTACCGGCTACAACATGAAGAATAATTTCACATATATTTGACCAGGAGCTAAATTGTTATAACTGTCTAAATCCATAAAAAATAGGCTCATAGAGCAACGTCCTAAGCACGCACTACGTCCCAAACACACGAAATAGAAGGAAAACGAAATAAGTTAATAGAAGATAATATTAAGCACTAAAGCTGCATCTCCCCCCCCCCGGATGTGTCCCGCAGTGGACTGATCGTTAAGACACGGTTCATAGCAGATCACCGAAGTCAAGCATCACTGACTGCGGTCAGTGTGCGGGTGGGTGACCACTTGGATCAGTCTACGTAGGGACCGAGGGTGTGCGGTATTGGTCCTCGTTAAACTGTGCTACCGTAAAGTGCTCGACTTCGCGCGCAGGTCGTCGGGCTACCGAAGCGGGGGTGCCATCCCCTCCGCAGAGGATCAAAATTGTGATGGCATGTCTTCGGATCATCCTCCGGGATGTTTCCCAGACCGTCGCCAATAGCCCATTGTGCAGCTCTAGTGCGACGTAAATTAACAACAACAACAACTCCCCCCCCAGATGTTTGTTATTTTTATTACTATTATTTTTCTTTTTCCCTTTTTTCATTGTTCTGTAATTTTTCCATGTTTACTCTACATTTTGAACTTTTGGACCACCCAAGATAACTGATCGGATCTCACGTTCTAGGACTCAATTTTTAAGATTTGAAGGGGTGATTTCAATTATGCTACTAAATTAGTGCCGATGATATTTTAAATAATGAAATCAGACGCAAAAACGTACCTTTGAATAAACATGTCTTTCATTTGACGTATTCGGATTTCTGACCCTCAAAATATAGGAGCTAGCTGCAATTTGGGAAATATGGTCTCAATAGTTGGTTCAAAAGAGCGGTTCAAAGCTTGGACCCCCAAAATACTTATTTTTCTTTCCGTGTAATTGTTTGTAATTTTACTTTATAATTAAAAAATTCTTTCAAGCAATTATAAAATTCGTTTAACCAGCTATTATTCCATGCAAAATATAACTTTAGTACTTATTTATAATTTTTTAATACTTTACGTAAAAATAAGAAAAAAATTGAATAAATTATAAATTGTAAGGCATAAAATTTTTTTAACACCATTTTAAAAAATGCAATTTAAAATGGCAACATACAAATTTGAGTAAAATCGGTTGAATAGTTTCTGAACAATTGAATTTCTCACGAAATTAAATTTCTTACGAATTAAATTTCTTTCTTTTCTTCTTACGAAAAAAAGGTATGTTTATTCAGAGAAAGTACGTTTTTGCGTCTCCTTTTGTAATAAAAAATATCGTCCGCACTAATTAATTAGCATATTTGAGGTAACTCTCTTGACCTTTAAGATTAAGTCCTAGAACGCGAAGATACGATCGTTAGATCAAAAGTTATTCAGGGTCATCCGCTTCTTATCTTCGTCACTGTACATTTAATAAGAAAATCATAATAGTATTCAGGGGAAAGAAAAACTCGGCAGAGTAAAATGGATTTATTGGTCAAAGAACGATATTATTTAGAAGAGAGAAGTTATCTAAATGATATCAACTGTGGTTTAAAATTACTAAAATATTGATAATGATATATATTTATAGACAACCCCTACGTGTGTAGTCTGATACTGTCAACATGAATAAAAAGTAAAAAGCATTTACTTTCTTTTCTTGACAATAAAAACGCAGTTAAATGTCCACGTTCCATAAATACGAACGTGATCGGATTTCCTTCGCCGTTCGGAATATATTTTCTTTTAAAAAAAAATTCCCCAGCCATTTCATTCAAATAACAGAAGTTGAATAATTCAAACAGTTTAAATCCAGTCTGTTACCGGGATTAGAAAACTGGAAAAAATTGAGAAAGTTTGTGAGGTTGATAGAAATATGATTTTCATTCTCGCGCAGTTATTCCATTATGTGGGGAATATTTGAAGAGGTTTTGAGTTCGCAGTTTTTGGGTATTTAAATTTCATGAAATTCTATTAGGGATAGTGAAAAAAAATTTTTTTTTTTATAAGTGCTTATGTCAGCGTTCTTTGTAGATATCAAATAGCTAATAGGGAGTTTTCATCTATTGCTTATAAATAAATATCAAGGACCGAAAATATGTTCAATATCATATAACATCGATTTAATTATTTGCATATAATCTAATAGAAAGGCTGTGTGGTGGAAATAATAATTTAATTTAACTTTTTATTTTTTATTTTTAATTCATAGGGGTACTAAAAGTGAGTTGGACAAAGTTTAAAACAACATTTTTTTTATCGCAAACTTAGTTTGGAGGTTGCAATGCTTTTAGCAACCGAATTTTTTAAGACAAAAGTAGATTTTCCAACACTACTCTACTCCTGCCCCACAGCTAAACGCATTTTAAAATAGTGCGAAACACATTTTCCCAATTATCTTGCAAAATGATGACGGCCACAATATTTTCCAGACTTGAATTATATCAATCTTTCCGTTTGGTCTTTCTTGTAGATTAGGATTTGAGAATATCATAAGATTTTGGCATTTCTAAAAAAATAATTGTGTAATAGAGTAGCTTATAGCAGAAAACTTTCGTGAAATGTTTTTAATTCAATATTTAAGTCCCACTGTATAGGTTAGAATAACCTGTATAGGTCACATTGCATGGGTATTATTATTTGTCAACCCGCATAGGTAGAAATAAAATTTAAACCGAATGGTAAAATGAAAGGGTTCGAAGGAAATAATTTTAAAATTCTTTAAATAGGTGACAAACCTAGAGGAAAAGATAACATGAATTTTACTATGAATGGTATCAGTTCAGAAATTGGCTGGTCATTGTATCTAATCACCATGATTATATTATTATATCTAATCACCATGATGCTGGTTATTATATCTAATAATGAAAAGTTTTTTTTAAATATGATAAATATCTTATACAGGCATAGACCACAGATAGCGACGGAGATCATCAAATAATAAGCTTACTATTGATTGCAGTTTTTATAAATGTCGGGTGACTTAAAATGCTTAATGCTTTCATCGAGGCAAAAGCGCGCCTTTGTCTCACCTTCAGCGCTAAAAACTGAAACAGAACGTAAATTTCTTTAAAACTTGTTACCCTTTGAAAAATAATAATCAATTGCAATCAATAACAATTCTTTCTTTGTGTTCACAGGTACAAAAATAATAGAATGAAATTAATATACTATACTAATTGTTGGTAAAAAAGTCGATGGAAACGCTGCTATAATATTGAAAAAGTTTTGTATAAAGGACGAGTTAGCTCGTCTCCAGAGCACAGTGAATATTCTAGGAAGACGAGTCGTTTCGTCCATCGCGATGAAAGAGTTAAAAATAAGCAGTGGCAAGATTAATATTTGACTCTTAATTTGTCCAATTACTTACTGGAATACCAAACCACAAACTTGCAAAGTTTAAAATTCATCTTCATTCCCAACGGAATTTGTTTTTTCAACTCTCCCACGAAGCCAAAAATTATGAAGCCAAATGGGTGTGTTTATTATTGGTTCGTCCTTTATGTCTTGCGCTTTGTTTGGGAGTGTTATAAAATGCAAACATATCTGTAACTTGACTATGGAAAAAAACTCCCTTCACCACAAAGTCTAAGGCCATCTGCTGTTATAAAACCAAGAAGAAAGAAGTGCATTTCCAAGAGGGGAACTTCTCACTTCCCTGATTCCCTTTCTCTCGCTAATCCGTGACAAAATAATTCTTAAATTTGACCCAACACTCCAATTTGAAATAAACTTCGTAACTACAGTTACAGCCATTGCTCCAGACGAATGGCGAGAACAGCTCTTTTTTTTCATAGACAAAATATAAAATCTTCAACGAAAAATGTTTCATGCTGTATCGATAAAAATATTTTATTTTCTTGGCAATGCGCAGTATCATTGATCTTATCTATAAAAACTGGGTAGTGGCAAGCGAGAAACTTAAAAAAATACTAATAAAAACAATATCAGAAAAATAATAAAAAAAACAACACAAAGGGTAATATAAATAAAAACAATAATTAAAAACAATAATTAAGGACAATATTAGAAAAATAATAATAAAAAAAGCAAAATAAAAGATGACGAACCCGAAGCATAGAATTTAGAGGCACCCCTGAGCAAGGTACTTTACATCTTACTGGCTCAATTAAGATACATCATATTTCTTATAAAACTTAAACGAGGTTCGAGTAATTATTGTTGGCATATTTATAAATAATTTGTTATATTTATTGATATTTGTTATACCAATATCAATTGGTTTAGTTTAAAAATCATGAATTAAGGATTAGCCATGATTGCTCATTATTGTATCTAGTGATTTTCGCCTGCGCAATTATTATTATTTTTTCTCTTTCTGTATTTTATCTGTGAAAACCAGGTTTCGTTTATTTTGCAGGAAAAACTGCAAAATAAACGAATAAAACAATATAACAATATACAAATATATTCAATAAAAGGGTTAATTCTTGCAGCACATTTGACAAAACCTAGTGGCAAACAAGTTAGGAAACGTTGGTTTAAGAATTAAAAGTTGTTTTTATTAAATTACGTATGATGAGTTTTAATTCTCAAAAATTTGACATACACGGAGTATTTTTGTTAAAATATTTTTTCATTGAACTTTGAACATTTTACTTTGTAATGACGCGAAAAAATACTTGCACATGCTTTAGGAAAGTAACCAAATACAGTTTGGTGTTAGCAGTTAAAAAGTTAACTAACATTTAACATTTACATTTTTAACATTTAACATTTACATTTTTAACATTAACATTTTTATCTCTTATTTAATGGTATTTTTAATTCTGTTATACTTTATTACAAAGATATTTAATATTCATTTGTCAAAGTTACATTTATTTAATATATTTTAAGAAAAACAGTCAACATATTCAACATAATTACTTAATATTGTTTAGAAATACTAGAAATTTAGAAGTTAAATTTTCGCATGATCGCTAAATAATCTTTTTGGAAAAAAATGTTTGAAGAGTTTTCAATTTAAATAGGAATTTAAATTAAATAGGAATAAATTAATAGGCCCGAAAATTAAAAAGGAATTTAAAAAAAATTAAAGTTGTAAATGGAGTTGTAACCGACTAAATCATTAGGTGCAAATTTGATTTCAATAAAATTGGAAATTAAATCAGACGAACCCAATCTACATCTATAAAACATCTTGCAGTCTATGTATCAAATAATTTTTAATTTTGTTTTATAAATCTTTTATTGGTAAAAAGAAACAAAAATGTTTGCGAATCAATCGTTGGGGTTGACGAGCAGCAGTATACTGGGGTTGAAGCCCTCTAGTATAAAAAAATTATAATTATTTTTATTTTAAAACAGCAGGAATATTAAATTACTGAATTTAGAAATTAACTCTCTGAATTAAATTTCAAAAAGCCTATTTTATTATCTCAAGATATGCTAATTTAGAAATTCGTTGCGGCTGAGTTTCAATTGCAACCTAAATATTTGTAATTGGACACTGACGTCATCTCTTTGAAGCTTTGAAATGTTACTTTGAAATCGTGAAATCCGATGAGGGATCACATTTAAGTGATAATTCACTATGAGTTAGTTTAACAAAGCTTAACTGTGCATTACAAAGATTGTGTTACCTTATAACGGAGCGAAGGTCTTTCATGTGTTTCATGATATTAATTTCCCTTTTCCTTTGATAGCTAATTTCTACTGATATTTTACTAATAATAGTTATAAAACTGGGTGTAAAAAAACGTTTGGAAATGGACAAATATTTCGAAAAATATACATCAGATCAAAAAAATGAAATTGATCACATTCGATATTTTTTGAAAGCTATCCAACGATATCGAATTCTATCCCCCCCCCTGGGGGCTGTGCAGGAGGTGACTTTGAAATCTCAAATATAAAATCCAATTTTTTTTGTTGTAGATTCGGATTTTCCAGAAAAAAACTAACCCTATTTGAGTTGTAGGTTTATGCATTTTGCTCCACAGATGATGTTGTAACCGAGAAAAATTAAATAGGACTTACAAGGTGTTTAAAACGGTTAATCTCGAGACGCAGCAGATTAAATAAAAATAGACACGTTGAAAATTTATGCTTTGAAAATTTAAAAAATGGGAAAAACTGTTTAAAATGGTGGTAACTCGAGACCCATGAGATTGGAAACAAAAATAAATAAAATTGAAAATGTTTCGGTATTCTTTTTCTAAAAATGTTTTTTAAATTTAAAAAAAAAATTTCAACGAATCTATTTTTATTTAATCTGCATCTTAAACAGTTTGTAAAGTCTTTAATTTTTCTCGGTTACATCGTCATCTGTGAAGCAAAATGCATAAACCGACAATTCAAATAGGGTAACTTTTTTTTGTAGAAACTGAATCTGCATTAAAAAATAGGGGTTATAAATTAAGATTTCAAAGTTGCCCGCTACCCCATCCCTGGTATTGAGGTATTGAGGGTGAAACATCGAGTTTGGTAACAATGTATAACTATTAAAAATATTGAATTTGTCTAATTTCTCTTTTTGATCCGATTTATAATTTTCAAGACATTTGACTATATCCAAACAACTTTTTTTACGCCCTTTATATTAATACTAAAATTAACTGTCCCAAAAATGTCACCGGATTTGAATAAAATCATTGAGAGAAAAATGGAGAGAGGCACAAATGTGCGGTTTAATGCATTCAACTTAGAAAACTAGATGATAATCTTCTTGTAAAATCTTTATTATGTTTGCAACCTGATAACGCTGTAGACTTAAATACTACATAAAAAATATTTTCTACTACATATTAGACCATTTCTATTCAAATATTTGCTCGGGTGTTCGCTAATTTAATTCTCAGATTGTGTTTAATATTGCTGCAAATGGTTGTTTAATCGGAAACATTGTTTTATAGTTTTTATTTTATTTCATTCTGCAGTGCCATCTAACGACAAATTTTTTAATAACTTTTGAAACTTGGAGAGAAAAATTTCTCGTTATTAAAGCAATGTGCAAGAAACAGTACATTTAAGTTCTTTTTTTTTCAAAATCATAAAAAAGTATAATGTGAGCATTATTTTCGAAATTTAAGAAAAAACAGGTTTAAGGAGTTCATTCCTCTTGAAACATGTGTAGATAATTAAAAATTATTATATTTCCTTTTCAAAAATTGATTTTTGTACAGTTCAGTTGTCAAAGATAAATTTTGATTATTTTAGTCAGATCATGCATTTTAAATAAACTGTGAGGGTTCCATAATTTGTTAATGATTATTGAGAGTAGGTAGTATACTGGGAGTAAAATGACGCATTCCTATCTGGTTTTGAGTTAGTTTTTGATGATTTTTTAAATCAAACTTTTTAATGAGTAAAAATTATTCATTTGGCAAAATTTACAGTGTTTCTCTCTATGGGAACATGTAAAAGCTCGGTAAATTTTACTAAAGCGCTTTCGTAAGGATTTTGGCAAAAGTAACAATAAAATGTGGTTAGATAATATGCGATAAAATTTGGTAATTTTGCCATGATACCTTAGAGGGTTGCATAAAAACCATTTATTCAGTTGAATTTACTTTTCAGTATTGAATGCTTCGCCAAATGTGTGGCAATAAGAGCGATAATTTTGAAAGTTAAAATTTCCAGTAAACCGTTACCATATGAACGTCAAAATTACCAAATGAATCATATAAATACAGTGTATTTGTTTTCATTACCAAAATTATGTTTTTTTTTTAAAACCAAAAAAGTCGCAGCTTTTTTTTCTTCGTGTGTTAAAAAATGAAGTTTGGTATGGTCTAAAATGTTTTCTTCTATAGCTAAGGAGTTTAAGCTTCATTCATAGTTAATAAATCTTATAGTTATTGATCTCATATTATAAATCGTCATTGATAGATAATAAATTTTATTTCAGTTAAAGGAAAAATATTTGTCTTAGTTTTTATTTAAGCATTGCAATTGAAACGATTACATTTTATCTTAGTTTGATTATTAAAAAAGAAAGAAAATATGATAAAACGTTTTAATTCTGCATCGGGTGTCGCATTTGAACTTATTTGATAACTTGAATTAGATACGTAGTACATTAAATACTTTCAACTAGCATTGAACTACAATTCTAACCTTCACTTTTGCTTCTATTATTTTTATACTAAGGGTTACTTTATTTTGTTTATACTTGATTATTCATTTAATTGTTTGATGAAATTCTTTTACTGTTAAATTGGATTCATTGTCAGAAAGTGACATAAACCATTTCGAGAAATTTTCAACTAGCATTAGACTACAATTCTAACTTTCGCTTTTTTTCTATTATTTATTATTTTATATTAAGGATTTCTTTATTTTATTTACATTTTATTGCTTATTTAGTTATTTAAGTAATTTTTTTGCTGCTAAATCAGATTTATTGTTCTCTCTCTTAGTGACTTAATTCATTTCGAGTAAGCTTCAACTAGTATTAGACTGCAATTCTAGTCTTCACTTTCCCCCCCATTATTTATTATTTTTTTACTAAGGATTTCTTTATTTTGTTTATATTTGACTACTTATTTAATTATTTATTGAATTATTGAATTAATTTCTTTGTTGTTAAAACATATTCATTGTTATCTCTCTAAGTGACATAAATCATTTCGAATACTTTGCAACTAGCATTAGACTACAATTCTAGTCTTCATTTTTTTTTCTATTTCTTATTGGGAATAAAAAAGTCGTAGGTGGTGACTCTAATTAAAACAACAGAGACAGTTTAATTAGAACAAACAACGACTTTTGACAAAGACCTTCATTTTTTGTTAACTTTCTAAGAACAAAAAAGAAATTTCATTAAAACGAGTAAGTAAAAAGTCTTTTGGTCGTAATTATAAAAATTTTAAAGTCAATGGGAAGTTTTAACCTAATTAAACATTTCTCTTTACGAATATTTATTTTTTTATACGCGTTTAAGAACTAAACATTAAATATTGCTTTTAATGATGACATTTATTGTAGCTTATATTTTTTTTGTGCTTAGGAAATTTCGGAAAAAAATATTCTTTGTTTTTGTGACGGAAATCATCCTTGTACTTATTAATCCATTTTTTTTTCTAAAAAAAAGAGGAAAATGACGTTTTACTTTTATTTTTTCGTATAACAGACTAAAAAGAAACCGTTATTGATCGTCTGTTAATGGTCTACCTGACAAAAATGAATTCCATTTTGATATTATTTTATTTCATTAATATTGGACTAAAAGTCTTTTGCAATTTTTTTAGTTTTTTTTAAAACTAAAATTCGATTGATACTTTTGCCTGACTTCAATCTTCCTCGAGGCACACTTTTGGAAATTTCTCGGAAAAATGGTTTCGTAACAATTTATTTAGTTATTATTTTACCATATTCATCCAAAGCATTCAAATAACCATAAAAAGGATGGTATTTAAACTGCTAATTGTAGAAAAAAAATCGTTTATTGACTGTTTGTATCCAATGCGGTTAAACAAAAATATTCAAGCTTGCTGGGTCCAACTTATGAAGCCACTTAGTTCCTTGCGATCCTGGTTCCTGGATATTTACTGTAGTTCAGAGATCTAATCTCTCAACTGGTTTACCGGG
Source organism: Parasteatoda tepidariorum (assembly GCF_043381705.1). Taxonomy (NCBI): domain Eukaryota; kingdom Metazoa; phylum Arthropoda; class Arachnida; order Araneae; family Theridiidae; genus Parasteatoda; species Parasteatoda tepidariorum. The sequence goes on along the minus strand of NC_092211.1, from coordinate 40,243,709 downwards.
GTTTGAATCCCATCGTTGAAACCACAATATTTATTCCATTCTTTCAACTCATGAAGAGTTTCCAGTGTCCCACTCTCCCCAATTTGTAATCATGAATTATTTGAATATGAAACTCTCAGTTGCGTCCAGATGGTGGCATCACATAGCAGCTTAATCTAAAAATGTTTTATTTTCTATCTCTCACGATAGATGGCACCACCATAGAAACTAATTAAGAGACATTCCACTGTTCATTTGACAGAACATAACTCATCTACAACATTAGTCCAATATCTATTACCTTATGAAAAGCCTGGCATGACCTAACGTCAGTTTCCACTTAAGTTCCATTCTTACGGTTTTTTACGGCATACCAGTTGTTAACGGTTCAAAACTGTAAAGGTAAAGAAATGTTCCTACCCGTAAACTTTATGATTAATTGGATGGACAGACTGTTGTTGGTTATTATACCGTAAATTCAAGCAGTGCAGGTTTTTAAATATTCTATAATATTATTTGAATGAAAGGTTGAAAATATATTCGAAACAATAATTCAAAAGTCATTAACACACAATGTCAGACGTTTCAATGCATGGATATTTCAAATAATTTAATTTAGAGATTTAGTACTTTAATCTAGCATTTCTCATGTTCTTAAACGTATGATCTGCTCAATGCAGTTACAGTAGATAAATCTCAGTTTTTCTCGGCCAATCTCTTGCATAGAACATACATACTTATACGCTACGTCAATTTTCAAAAACTTTCCAATAAATGCGTTACTTAGTGGGCTAAATAGGCAAAGCTTTAATGCGTGTCTGACCATTTGTAAACGGTTGAAAATTAAATTATGAGAAACTAAATCTAAACTTCTCGCCGAACAATGTTTTTTTTTTTATAACATTGCTTTGTTTTTCTATAAGATTGTCAATGAAAACTCAAAATGGATAATCTTTTTTAATTTAATTCGCATTTTCCCAATAGATTTCGCACACATCATCGGAGAAACGGCAGACCAATTTCTTTCATTGAATAGAATTTATTCGCCATTATTTGCTTTTCGTGTGCCTCATAAATAACCAATTGGAAAAAAGAAAAAAAAAAGAAATGGCAGACTGATTACTTGTTTTATCAAATCATTTTCGTGTTTATAGTTTGTTAGTTAGTTTCCTGGCCTTCTCCAAACTGTAGTTAGATACCAAAAATAAATACCACTTAAAATGTTTAAAATATATATTTTAAAGATGTATTTCAACAGATAATTAGAGGATTTTTCTTTAGTAAAGGGTAATCTCTATGTTTTACTCTCCCATGACAGCACGAAAGAAGAAATGAAGCACCAACCATTTAGTACTATCTATCTAAGAAAAGAACTCCACTCTCAATTTGTCGATAACTATGGTTACGAGGATAAATTATTTATAAGCAGAGGTGCATGGTGAACATTTGTTTTAATTCGGGTCGGTAATATATCAAAATCTCTCTCTATTAAATGCGCGTTTCTTGTTTTTACAATAATAAACATCTTTAGACTTTAAGTTGGAAGCAGTTTTTTCGTAAGACAGACGTACATCATACCGTTTACTGTTTACTCGCTGTATTGCTTAATAGGTAATTGCTAAGTAAGTGAGCATTACGAAATAGTAACAATCATTGTTTTTAATAAATAACTGTAAGAGAAATAAAATATTGTTCGCCATTTATTTCTCTTTTAGTTTTCTCTTAGTTTTTTGTATGTTTTATTAACAATGAAATAATGTGCTTAATTTTATTGAATTGATTGTACAATAGATGACAGCACAAAATTGAAACAAGAGTGTTCCCATCGTTATAATAGAATGCAACGATTTTATAATGGGTTTTGCACTTCCCACATGTATATTTTATAAGTTCCTTAGGGGAGAAATAATCTTTGCAAGACCAAGAAACGGGACGGAAATAGTTTTCATGAAATGTCTATCTTGCCGCAAACTAAAAAACTGCATATTGTAATCATTTTCCTGACCCGTGAAAATTTGATTCCATAAATATTAAATTTTTTTCCTCCTTATACAGAGCCCTAGATAGAAGTACAGGGCTATTCAGAATTGCTTCAGAGTTTTCAGAAGGCTCTAGTAAAGAAAGTTGAGACGAAAAACAAACCTTGTACCAAATAAAAAAGAATTCTTATTATTTTTTTGAAATAATGGCAGTTGACAAAAGGTGGCAAAAAACACCCGATTGAAACGGCTGCACGTAGATCAAAAATAGCTTTCAAGAAAAGGTTTTTATGTATCAGAGTATTTGCTAAATCGAAATCTGTGTTATTGGTGTGGTAGAAACATAAGAAGCGGCATACGGTTACCAGGTTGGAATGGGAGAGCTTTCGAAATATTGTAATGTTTTTGCTATATCCTCTATCTTACACAATTTAACACCATGCGAATTTCTTTTGTGGTATTATGCAAATATCCCTTTTGCTACGTCATTTAATGGAGGTGCATGAAAGAATCACATGTGCTATCAATGTCATTGATAATACTATGTTGAATAGAGTCTGGCAGGAACTCGACTTTAACATACACCGAAGAGCCATTACATTATGACCACCCTGCTAATAACAGGTCGGACCACCTTTAGCCCTCAAAACTGCTAGCACCCGCAGTGGCATTGATTCCACAAGGTGCTGATAGGTAGTCTGAGGTATCTGGTACCAAGCGCTCACTAACTGGTCCTGCAATTCCCTCACATTNAAATAAAACCCAGAGTGAAAATTTCTCTCTGGAGATTTAAGCCTTCTTTGAAAGCACACGTGGAGCTATGCGTGGCATGCAAATATGGCGAATTTTAAGAGGCTAATGAACAATTGTAAAGAATTCAATTCCCAACAAGATGATTTCCAGAATGCAGCTTTCTTAATGAAGTTATGGAGCCTTCGATTTACGGCAAAATCTAGGAGAGATATTGAATTGTACAAGTATTTATAGTTACATTAAAATACTTATAGTTAGAGTACAATATTTATTGATAGAATGATATAGATATTATTAAATGATACTAAATTATTTAAATTTGAATACATGGTTTTAGCTATTTTAATCTCATATACAATTAAAATAGTTACCAAATAAATAAATTTCATTAAAATTTATGGATGCAAAATTTAAAGATCATTTAAGAAATTACTAAGAAATAATGCAGAAAGTATCAGCTATAAACAAAATTGCTTAAATATGTATATATATATATATATATATTTATTTTAGATACTTATTTTATGTTTTGTTATTGGCTAATAAAATGAAACTATTTTATTAGTTTAAACAAAATTTTTCTGCCACACTAACATGTCACAGAACTTTTTGCTGATACAAAACACCCAACAGAAAGATTAATAACTCCATTAATTCCAGCTCAGTGCAGCGAAATGGAAAACATAATAATAGCATTCAAACCAGATGACGAGTTGTTGAAATAAACAATTTTTACAATAATAATTTTTTCCATAAACAAATACTAGTGAAGAAAAGGTTTTTACTTTATGATAAGCAGTCTTTTACAAGATAATGTTGAGAAAAAGAAAAAGGGGCAAAATATTTTTCGATTTTATTTTTTGAAAAAATATATTTTTGTTTCTAAAAAACACATTTTTGCCATTTCCAATTTCTTATTGCTTTTTTCCGTGACAAAGAATTCGGTTAAATATTGGGATTGATTGTTGTTTCCTGGAAAACAGCTAAATAAATATCTGTGCTGAAATATCATATTTATTTTATGTTCTTCAAAGCTACTTCCGATGACGAATTCTTATCTTAGTTTCATATAGGAAGATACATTAGAAATGTAAATTTTTGAAAAAAAAATGACGCTAAATATTTTTCAAGGTGTCAGACACATATAATTAATAAAAAGTATTAATAAAAATATTATTAATAAAAACGGAGAGTATTAAAATTTTTTTTTCCTTTTTTTTCCTTAACGGTAAGAAATGATACAAAACTGAGAATTAAATTTAAACAAATAAATGGTTTTTCTACCATGTTCCAAGGTATCACGAAAAAATAAATTAAAATTTACTAAATTTTATCATATACTATAAAACCATATCGAATTGCTAATTTTTCATATATCATTGCAAAAGCACTTTGGTAAAAATTATTAAACTTTTTGGTGTTCCCATAGAGCCAGAAACATGGTAAATCTTACCATACTCTTATAGTTTTCCTCATAGATTTTTCCCAGATAAGATCTTTTCAGATCATTTCTACCGAAATCACGCCCCTGTTCAACAAACCAATAGTAATTTTTCTAAAAATCTTTTACTTAATTTCAATGTCCATAATAAATTATCCTAGAGGTACACATTAAATATGAATAAAACTATTTAAAGTAAAGGTATTTATGAAAAAGGAACTTTTTGCTCAAATAGTTTCTAAAAACTATTTAAAAGTTTCAGCTTAGTATTTAAACTCTTTTTAATAATTATTTAGAGCATCAACAAACATACATCTTCGAATTCTAAAATTTTAAAGTGCTGTACCTAAAATAAATTGCTTTAGTTTTTATTCAGAAAAGGAATTGGAAATAGTTTTTTAAACACTTTTTTAAACAAGACGTTAGTTTATAAAATAACGTTGCAAAATCAAGTACCTCGACTGTTAATTTTCTTGCAATTAAAATGTATAATTAACCAAACTCTTATTGAAAACTGTATTTTTTTCATTTTAATTCAAATTGAAAATTTTTGCAAAATACTTTGGACTGTTCTGTGTTATTTATTTTCTATATTCCATTTATTAACATATATTTTTACAAGTAAACGCTAGTAAAATGGATCCAAAGCATTGCAGTATATTAATAGTATCGATCTAATATATTAAAATTATTGATATCATTATTGAAAATAGATATCATCATTGGATATTGGTATCATTTTGTATATTTGTATTTGATATCGGTATTGGTATCATTATTGAAAATTAATATCATCATTGAATATTAATATCATTTTCGAATATTGGTATTTGGATAATGGTATTAGATATCTTCATTGGATATTGATATTTTTATCGTTATCGAATAGTGATATCGTACTTTTGTTGTTACCGTATGGCATATTGATATCAATATTGCATATTGAATGAATATTATTGATATCGTATATTGATTCATCATAGAATATTGATATCATTATTGGTACTGATATTAATTTTGAATACTGATATCAGTATTGGATATTGATATCACTAGAAATTATATTGACAGCCATTTTTAGTTGCATGGTTTGATAATGAATACAAATGTTTTTTTTTCTTCTGAATTATTCCTTAATTCATAATTTACCGTTTAAATAATAAAACAATTAAATACGGTAACAAAAAAGAATTTCAAGTAAAGATAATTTTACTTTCGAAATAATTAATTGAAGTTACAAATAAAACCTTTTTTACCAAAGCTTGATCATAACAAGTTATATTCTTTGACAACCATCGAAAACTCAATGCAAATAAAATCATGATGAGTTTTGAATGAAATCATTAACCCGTAAACAACTCATAATATTCTACCTTTGTTTCCATCGAATATTTTGATCATTTCATTCTTTTCTCCATCTTTGATTCAAAACCTTCACCCAAATCAGTAGTTTCATCAATGATTTCATTAAAACAAAATTCGAATATCAGAACAAACTTCAACATTTCGAGAATCCTCATCAGTATATTCAAGGCCTTATGTTCTCATTACCATGGAGATGAGAGCATTTGCATTCAGTTCCATTTCAGCGTCATTATGAAAAGGGATCTGCAGCACTGCATGTTCGAATAAGAATGTTGTAATTTTTGTTTTGTGTGGGATGGTCTTTGTAGATAAATTTTCAAGATTGTTGGGTGTAATAACATCCCTTTGGGAAAAACATTGTTTTAACCTTTCCTTACTTTGAAGAAAAATCATTGTTATTTTGAGATTTAACAACAATTGCGCTTGTAAGTACATCTGTGCTTTTTCTCAGAAATTGAGAGCATTTAAAAAAGATATCTAGTTTTACTATTTTAGTTCTTTATCTGAATTGTTTCACTTTTTGACGTTTGATATTTCTGAAGATTATTTAATTCTTGATGACTTTTTGAAATTTTTTATTGCTTTGTTTTCCACCACACTCTTTCATTTTATTTCATTCTCAATTTAATTTTCTTCAATTTCATTTCACGTTTTTCTTTAATTTCCATTATACCATTCGACTTAATTTTCTTTATCGCTTCTTTTTTTTTTCAATTCTGTTCCAACTTTTTTCTTAAAATAAATAAATAAACTTCAGATTCAGTTGGAACGTTTATCTCATGCTTTTCACGAGTAAACAAAACCTCCAAAAAGCCACAACTAAATGCAAACAACTAATTAAGAAAACATTTGTTCCTGCTAATGCCAATGAACTAACTCGAAATATCAATTTTCAAGTTTTTCCAATTTTTTAATGAGTTTTCATACACAACTCCAATTCATTTCTTTCTCCATTTTATTTTTTATTTCAATTACAATTCTTTTTTTTAAAATTTCATTTTCCAGTCCATTTTTTTTAATTCTATTCCACTTTTTAAGTAAGAAACTAATTTTAGTTGTAGCCGAGATGATTGGCTTACATTTTTCATAACGAAGCATAAGCGTTACAGTGATTCAACATTGAAAATAAGAAACTAAAAAAGAATAAAAAATGACTAAACAAAGTAGTTTTCTGCTTATTTTATGAAACAAACTATACATTTCAATTTCTTAATTTTCTCTAATTTTTTAATTAAATTTCGCAGCACTATTCCTTCTTTATTTCATTTTTTCAGTTTTATTTCACTTTTCTTTACTAACAATCATTTTTTAAAATATATATATATAGCAAAAACCCTTAATTGTNTATATGTATTTTATAGCACATCACATTCATGCAAAGCAGGTGACGGTAACGACACCTGCAATGATGCATATAAAAGAAGAGATTTGACAGTAAGTTTCTCATACAGAAATAGAATTTGAGCGTTGTTCTTGGGTAAAAAAGTTTTTGTTATGGCTCATGTAAGAAGGAGAAATGTCTACCAGCACGTGTCTAAGTTTGATCGAGGCCGAATTGAGGCCTACCGGGATTGCGGTTTATCATACCGAAGTATTGCTGCTCGTGTTGGTCGAGATCCCGTGACTGTTAGCAGATTATGGAATCGATGGGTTCATGATGATCATATGGAACGCCGTGCAGGATCTCAGGGGTTCCCCATCACTAACAGCCGAGAAGACAGACATGATATCCACATGGCCTTAAGGGATCGTACAGCTACGTCACGAACCCTGAGTCAACAAATGGGGTCATTTGAAAGACAACAAGTGTCTGCACGAACAGTTCGAAGACGTTTGCATCAGCACGGCGACCATGGCTTCAGCTACCCTTGACGCAGCATCACAGGCAGGAGTGCCAACAATGGTGTTATCAACGATGAACCTAGACGCAGGAATGGCATGACGTCGTCTTTTCAGACGAATCCAGGTTCTGTATACAGCATCATGCCGTCCGTATCCGCGTTTGGCGACATCGTGGGGAACGCCCATTGGCTGCTTGCAATCGACATCGTCATACTGGAACATCACCTGGTGTAATGGTATGGGGTGCCATTGGATACACATCTCGATCCCCTCTGGTTCGCATTGCCGGCACTTTGAACAGCAGCCGTTGCATTTCTGATGCGTTAGGGCCAGTTGCTCTGCCTTATCTTCGAGGCCTACATAACGTTACGTTTCAGCAGGGCAATGCACGACCGCATGTTGCCCGTACTGTCCTGATCTTCCTTGACACAAAGTATGCTCGCCTGTTCCCCTGGACAGTACGTTCTCCTGATTTCTCACTAATTGAAAACTTCTGGTCGCTGGTTGCAGAACGACTGGCACGTCCCCACTCATCAGTCACTGCAGTCGATGAATTGTGGCATAATGTTGAAGTACCCGTTCATGCTACCAATCTCTTTTCGACTCGATGCCCAGGAGAATAACTGCTGTTATTGCTGGCCATCCAGGGGAATCCAGGCCATCCAGGCTGGCCATCCAGGCTGGCCATCCAATTGCTGGCCATCCAGGGGGTGCTGATTTCTCAGTATCTATACATCCAAATATCCTGTATAAGTTTAAACAATTGTTCTTTCAAATTAATGTATGTGCTCAATGAATATCATTCTGTTATTTGCATTCATTCCTGGTGTAGCAATTATAATGGCCAGTAGTGTATATAAATGTGAATTTTAGAAGTTTTTATCGACACAACTATCTAATTTCATAACTAAGCAGAGTATGTGTTATTATTAAAAGAAAGAATAACTAAATCATAAATAAAGTAAAAAAGAAGAGATATGTTTCTGCTTAGGTCATTTTATTGACCTAAACTCTAAATTTTAATTTTTATATTTTCTTTATTATTTTTCTGTTATTTGCATTCATTCCTGATGTAGCAATTATAATGGCCAGTAGTGTACATAAAGGTGAATTTTAGAAATTTTTATCGGCACAACTATCTAATTTCATAACTAAACAGAGTATGTGTTATTATAAAAAGAAAGAATAACTAAATCATAAATAAAGTAAAAAAGAAGAGATATGTTTCTGCTTAGGTCATTTCATTGACCTAAACTCTAAATTTTAATTTTCATATTTTCTTTATTATTTTTTTTTGGATCCATTCCTTATTCATTTAGTCATTTTTAATTCCATTTCTCTTTATCATTAAACGTTTCAAATGCGAAATGGTAGTTAACGATAAACGATTCGAATCGATAACGTAAATTATTCCACCTGCTATAAATATGTTTTTATAACATAGAAATACATAGGTATGAATAAAAAAAAAACCAAAAACGTTTTACAAAGTATGTGTCATTAAAACAAGAAAGAACAATTAAATCATAAATTAAGTAAAAAAGAATAGATTTTTCTGCTTATGCCAATAAAAAAAACTCTAAATGTTACTTTTTAGATTTTTTTAATTATTTTTTAGGACTCATTCCTTATTTGTTTAGTCAATATTCAATTCCCCTCTTCTTTATTATTAAACGTTTCAAGTGCCATATAACAGTAGATAAACGATTCAAATTTATAATATAATTAAATTAAAGTAAAAACTTTTAACTTTTGCGTTTAAAACTTCGTAACTAGCTCATTTCTTCATAATGTTTTGTTTCCAATCGAGAAGTGAATATAAAATCAGCAAATTTTAAAACTTTTGAAATTGAGTATTTTAATTAAAGGCGTCTTTGGAAACTGAAAAGAGTCTTTAGAACTGAGGTATGGAAAGAGTCAACCTTAAAAGTATTCAAGTTAAATTTGAAATGTTGGTAATGAATTTTTCTTCTGTCTGGTCTTATGCAAACATTTGATTTAATATGGTATGCATGTGATAAAAATATTTAAATCTCTTTGGTGGTTTCGCTGGTTGGTTTGGTTGGTTCTAATGCCACTTGCCACGCGGGCAAGCCTGCTTGGTGAAACCGGGAAAATTTAAGGCAGAGTGAGCGATTCTTGATTTTCAGTGGCGCCATCTATGGCCAAGAATTTGACTTCTGCCGCATCATACGTCACTCACACCTGTTTATAAAGTGGACCCGTTCATTCATCCACAGATCGTAATTTTGACCTGAATCAAAGAACGATCGGTCTCCAATCCAGTACCCCCAGAGGTTTTGATTTGTTATGGGAACATGGAGGACTTTGCGACTCGACAGAATTTTAACGTGCATCAGTCACCAACCATCAGTCTTCGGCCGGCGGGGTTCGAACCCACGAGCTCACAGACATGGGCCCAGCGCCCTACCGACCAGGCTATCCCGGCTTTTTGGTTTCGTAAATGGGTGATGCAGAAATTATGTATCAAAACAGAAAAAAAGATATTTTAGTTTACCCTAATATTTACTTTTTTTTTGTTGACAAAAGTAAAAGCGTTGCCTGTTTTTTAAAAAGGAAAAATGCAAAGAAAGCATCGATTCTATATTTAAATATATTATTTAAATGCAGTATTTTTTTGATACTTGATGGAACTAACTAATATATGCATGCCAAGTTCTATCAATCACGAAAACGAAACCAAACACTTACTTTTGTTTTTTACATTTGTTACATTTTTACATTTGTAAATTTTATTATACATTTAATGGTAAATATTTATATTTAAGCTCAATGTAAAATGTTTGAATTATGCCATGAAAATTATTCACAATACAAGACGTTACATTTCTGCATTCAGCTACATCACATTGTAGCATCCAATTTTATAATCTTCAAATATTCTTAACTTTCAGAATGTGTGCAAAAATATTGACTATAATGTCCTATTTTGTTCAATTTTTGACTTGATATTACAATACTAAATAAAGGGAAATTATTCCTTTACTATTGTTTTTTTATAAGGCTATACAAAATTCAGGTTCAAATCGATACTTCTTAATAACATTTTCGGAAGGACATATATTGGAAATGTTTATTAAATTGCTCATCCTAAGCACGCAGAGAGAATAATTTGTAATTACTTGTAGTAGCCAATTAGAAATCATTCAAGTAATATTTTTTTCCTGCAAAGATTTGATGAGATGATGGTGTTTTGATAACCTCTCTGAAAGAGAATATTGCGTGTTTTACTCAACTTCGGGAGTACAGTGACTCTTGCAATTAAGTCCCCATTATTGACCAATAGACTCTAACTGACATAGGAGTGTTTTGGCAAACGAGCATCTTTATTGGTAACTCATTAATTTATTTCCATGAAAGCAATCTAACTTTTGATGCTCATACGAGATTGCTTATTTGGACAAAGAAAAGCAGCCAAGATGGAATAATTTTCTATTCATTTATAAGAAACTTCTGCATAGCAAGAAAACCTAATCAACGCGTGTAAATGTTTCGGCGATCTAGTTATTGTTGCAAAGAATACCAAGATTTATCTTTTTTGAGAGCTTTTTGTTTTGTTTAAAATCATAAACTGAGTTTGAAGAAATTAAACACCAGGTTCTTATCGTTTTATATGAAGTTTCTAATAAGTTTCGCTAAGACAAGGAACTTTTGGATGGAAAGAATCTGAGTCTTAAGAAAGAGAAACAGCTCACAATTCACACTTCTTCAACTTTAAAAATAAGTGAGAATTTTAAGTAAAGATTAAAAACGTGCCTCGTTTTCGGAGCTTTTTAATCCATTGGCCACTGTAAAAACAGTCTAATTTTACCACTGAAGATAGTGCTCTGCTATTGGATACAGAGAATCTGAGTTTCAGAAAAAGATTGAAAGAATCTGAGTTTTAGAAAAAGATTGAAAGAATCTGAGTTTTAGAAAAAGATTGAAAGAATTTGAGTTTTAGAAAAAGATTGAAAGAATCTGAGTTTTAGGAAATAAATAGTTCACTACCGCAGTAGCTTAAAGAATAAGTGAGAATTTTAAGTGGAGATTAAAAACGGGCATCTTTTTCAGAGCTTTTTAATCTATTGGCCACTGTAAAGATAGTCAAATTATCCTTTGCGGTAGTAAGGTGCTTTTGAATACAGAAAATCAAAGTTTCATAAACATATCATTATCACAGTTCACCACATTTCATTAAAAAAAAATGTGAAATTGAGTAAGAATGGAAATGTGCATCTTTCTTAGAACAGATTAATCTATCAGAAACAGTATAGATAGACGATTCTTATATATTTAGATAGCTTAATACTTCGAGATTGTGTAAATCTGAGTTTCATAAAAAGGAACAGCTCATCATATTTCATTAAAAAATAGATCAAGAAGATAAAATAGATCAAGATCAAGAAAATAGGAAGATAGCAAGGAAAAGTATTGGTATATAGTTTTAAAATTTTTCTTTATCAATAAGAAAATATGAAGGTGTTCAAATTCACATAAACTAATTAAAGATAATTAAATGCACACTTTTAAACAAAGACAAATCGTTATTGAGAAAAATTGGAAAATTTTAAGTTTAAATACAAATGTAGTGTTTAACAGAAAAATATATTGTCAAAATGTATATTTTTCAAACTTTTTATTACATATATCTAACTAACTTATAGATCAATTTTTTTGGCATAAAGCTTCTGCAACAACATCAACTACTACAACAATAGCATACGAAAATTGCACAACAGCTAAAACAACAACAGCAACAGCATCAGCAGCAACAACTAAAATTTGAAGAAGTTAAATAGTTTTGTTTTTGCTTTTAATTTAGAGCTATGGCTTTGATATTTTACAGGAAGAATCCTAATTATTTTGGGGAAAGCATAAAAGGAGTTAATACTTTTAAATACCTTTATATCTTTGGTCGTTTAATAGGAATGCCTTTTTCAACGGATGTGTTACAATATTCTAGAAAAGATGTGAGCGGTGCATTGAAAATATATTCCTTTTCAATAATTGTCATCATGTTTTTACTCGTAACATTTATGACACTTTCTATTTATAATTTTCTCTTTTTTTCGATTCTTGGATTAACGCAATATATATTCCACATATGTTGCTTCGTCACAATTTTGCTTGTGACATTCAGACGACAAAAGGTATTCACGTCAATTCAGATGCTAAATAAATACAAAGTCAGTACTGTTTTTAAAAGAAGAAAGAATATTTTGCTTCTAATCGCACTCATAATTATCAGTTTGCTGATCACAACCCTTATTTTCATGCATGTGCTTTTTGTAATTGTAAGTTCCGGTCAAAGAGTTTCAACACTCACAATTTTCGGCTACTCCTTCACTGAAGATATTAGAAGGCTTTACCTTCAGGTACATAGCTATACCTTCTTGATTGGATACGCCAGTTTACAAATCAACCAAGCTTTCATTTTCTTACTAACATTTAATGCTTATTGTACATTAGGTGATGTTATTAGACAATATCGCATGACTCTTCTGAAAGATATACTTTCAGGTTTTGAAGATGATATGGCTTTTTGCCGGAGGATTATCGATTTCAGAAAATTGGTGGACTTAGTGCATAGTGTCGAGGATGCTTTTAAGTACAGCACTTTGTTCCTAATAGGGGCAAATATCAGTAGTTTTTTCCAGCTCTTTGGACTAGCTGCTGCAAAATCAAGTTTTTATAGGGACCGATATTCCGCCATTTCAGTAATAGATATATTTATTTTAGCAGTGCTAGAGTTTTCATTCCTCGTTTATAGTGCTGCGAGAGTTGGAAAAGAAGATGGAGAGTTAAAGAAAGTGGCTATTTTATTGGCTGAAAAGCCATTTTTGATTTCTAAGTGGCACGATAAGGTTGTTTGCATGCAAAAACTGCATTGTTATGCGTTTTTGGCTGATACTATAAGAGGTACTTCTTTGTATATGAGTGGTGGAGAAATGTTTGAAATCAAAACTAGTTTTATGATGTCAGTTGCTGGAATTTTAATCACGTATGGTGTTCTTATATTTCAATTTGGACATAATTGAATTTTTATGTTTAATTCAATTTGAAGTAATGTTTTATATCAAATTAAAATGTAACGTTGTCTAAAATTACTTTTTAAGGCACTAAAGTGTAATATAAAAAGCACTGTAAGTAGATAGAGAATGTAACTGAATCAAATTTTATTTTATCATTTAATTCAAACTTCTGAGCCTAAAAATCAAAATAAAATAGGCTTTCGTAAATTCACAAATTCATGTGATGACGTAAAAATATACTAGATAATCAAAGCTTTAAATGAATTTAAAGTGCCCTCTCAATGTTGAAATAAGTAAATTAAACTATGTATTAGACAAGTTGACGCGAGTATGTAATAACGAAACATTAGATTATCGGCACTTTAAATGAATTTAAAGTGTTGAAATAAACAATATAAAATATTTATCCATCAAATTTGAGCATGTAAGAAAAGAAACGCAGATAATCGGCACTTTAAATAAGTTCAAAAAGTTAAAAAAAAAAAAAACGAGGTAAAATATGAATTCAACAAATCCACATGAGCTTAAAATAAGAAACCATTAGATCAGTGATTCTCAACCTTTTTTTTGTTGCGGCACACTTTTAACGCTTTCGAAACTTGACAGCACACAATGAAAAAAATTAGATTAAAAGTTGTTTAATTACCTATTTTACAGTATGTTAAATAGTTTGTGATAATAATTTTGAATGTGAAGTAAAATAATATGTACTACAAAAGCACATTTATTAAGGGATTAATTATTTCTTTCGATCAATTTTTGATTAGTTAGTAGCAGTTATTTATTTTTTTGCTAGTTATTAATTGTCAGCTTGTTTTCTATAGTTATTAACTGTTAGTTTTTTTTTTACATTAACTGTTATTTTTGTGATTTCTTGTTAACTAGTTTTTTTGCTAATTATTAATTGCTAGCTTAATTTTTGTTAGTTATCCTTTGTTAATTTGTTTTTTATATATTTGTTTTTTTAGTTATTCTTTGTTAATTTGTTTATTAATTGCATAGCTTACTTTAATGATTAGATGTTACATTTTTTAAAATTGTGTGTCATATACAATTTAAACACTTCATCTTATTTTGAGATTGTCAGAGACAAGACAATCGCCGACAAAGATATTCACGCGGTTAAAGTGTGAAAAAATTATAAAAAGTATCTTTAATTTAAACTTTACTCATAATAAAAAAAAGTATTATAATTTTTATTGCATCATTTCTAATATTTAGCGGCACATTTTAAGAATTTGGCGGCACACAAAAGTGCCGCGGCACAGTGGTTGAGATTCACTGCATTAGATAATAGGCGCAAAGCATGAACCGTGAAAGAAGAAAAGAAAATACGCCATCGGTCCGTATCATTGGCATTTAACGAATCTAAAAGAACAAAACTCAATTCCAAAAAGAAAGAAAAAGAAAAGAGAAAAAAAGAAAACAAAAGAAAAAAAAGCCCATCTCCAGTCAGTTACTGGAAATACGTTAAAAATATATCAGGTCCTTTTCACTTTAAATATATAATCTAATTTGTAATCTCAATGTTAAGTATTAATTAAGTGCTGAAAAGTATATATACCGAGTCAAATAATAATAAATAAAAATGCATCGGTGTGCTAAGCATAACTAATGCAACAGAGAAAATAATTTGGGTAAAATTACCGTACTGTATGATAATGACATTTCTGGGTAAAAAAAATCATAAATAGGGTTAATAAACCCAAAATATACGGTATTTAAACCATTCATTCGGTAATTTTTCCGTTTATATGGTATCGGATTAACAGAAATCCTGGTTTTCAAATTTATAGTTCTTGTTACCACACATTTAGTAAAAAATACTCAACTGAAAAGTAAACACAGTGGAATAAATGATTTTTATACCATGCTCTCGGGTAAGGTAAAAACAATTTTACCACATTTCAAAATTTTATCGCATTTTATAAAACCATACATACTTTTACCAAAATAATTATCCAAGAACACGGTAAATTTTACCATATTCTGATAATTTTGGGCATACTTGTTTCCTCAATACAAGATTGCAACGATTTAACGTCAAAAAGTTGTGCGTTAAGTAAATACATATTCAATCAAATACGAAATTGTAAATTTTTTTCTTCCATTTTTAACTTACTAAGGATGACTATTTCTGAAACTTAGAAGATTATAAATTTTGTTATTCAACTAGGTTTTACCAAAGAAAAATCCATTGTAATAATATTAATTATTACAACAAACTCTGACTTTACGCTGTAAATTGGGCATTTCTCCTCGCACCTCTACTTAACAACATCCTTTTTGGTAAAATCTAACTCGAAAGTGATATTCACTATATTGTTAGTTTTTCTCGATGACATTTCCTAAAATGTAAAATAAAACATTACTTTAATTCTAAATACGTCACAAATTTCATCGCTGCTCTTATTGTAATAAAATAATGATGAAAATGTTATGTTGCAAGTGTAGATATCGAACTATTGCTGATCAAAAATATATTTTCTAACCTCGTTAGTTTAGGAAAATTTATATTTCGTTAGCATTGTTTTCGAAAAAGAATGCTCTGATTGAATTAATTAAACATTAAATAAGAGATCATAATTGTACAATTTTATAAATAGAATAAATTTAGTAAGTCTCTTATAATTTAAATACTTTTTTTTTTTATCTTTAAGCTCTTTCTATGAACTAATAACTATTCTTGCGATTCTTGAAATTAATTCTAAATACCTTTGAAACTAATAAATGTTTGTGTTGCTTTTGCTTACGTAACTATATATAATCTTTTGATCCTTATAACTAATCCTTATGAGGAATTTTACTTCTTAAATTAACTAAGAAGATACAGATATATTTTGTTGTCAGCATCACAAAAAATATATATATATAATGACATTTACCTTAATGTTTATGCTTTGTTTATTTATGTAATGCAATGCTTATTAACTTTATATGTTTTTCGTTATTATTCTATTTCAATTATTATTATTAAAAAATTAAAGGTAAAAGTACAGTTTAATTGTTATTGTCAAAAATACTTCGTTATGTAATAATTTATGATAAAGGTATATTCACCATTTCAGACTTATTATGAGTTACATTTCCGTTTTAATTCGTTATATTTACTTTTAAATAATCCTTTTTTGTCAAAATAAGTACAATCAACAACGTATGTTGTCTAAATAATACAAAACAACTATTTAAAATTCTTAAAAAGTATTATGATTTAACGTTTTGCAGCATTGCTCAATAATTTCCTCGGTGAAAAACATATAAAATTTTTTTATAGTTACCAATAATTAAGTAAGAACTTCAAAAGCTAATTTGTGGATGACTTTGCAATGATAGCCGAGCAAAATTATTAGATTTAAGCTTTATGCCAATAGAACCGATATCAAAATCGGCGAAACCAAATCAGAGTTAATATGATGAAATGCTTCGGTTGTATTTTAATCAGATAATATTCAATTTTGATGTAACAATCTGTTAACACTGCGAAATATTTTGTACCAAATTACGGTATAAATTATCGGCATTTTGGGTGCATCATTCGTAAAATATTATGCTGTAAGTCCACTTTAACCGTAAAATATTTTACCGTAATTTTTGCAGTAATATTTATTTAATTAGAGTGTTTCAGTGGTTTTACGGTAATTATTACTGTAAAATTTACAGTATGTATGATTCTTTGGTCAGTAACATGTTCCGGTGAAATGTAGCGGTACCCTGAGTGGCGGTACTTTTCATAATTAACCATTTTACCATATTGATGTAGCAATGTAAATACACTGTAAAAATGCCGCATTAAATTACGGTATAAAGTACTTGCAATTTGGATGCATAGTCTGTAAAATCCGTTTTAACGTAAAATATTATACCGTAATTGTTACAGTAATATTTATTTAATTAGAGTGATTCAGTGATTTTATGGTAATAATTACTGTAAAATGCTTGTACTATATATTTTATATTACTATATAATGTTTGTAATATACTGTATAATGGTTTACATCACTGTTAAATGATTATACTATTATTGTTTGTTTGTAATAAATGTACTATTACTGTAAGGTGCATCAAATTGTTAGCTCCGTAACATGTTTCTGTAAAAAGTACCGGTATCGTGAATGACGGTATTTTTTTCCGTAATTTGATCCAGAATTTTTTACAGTACAAGAAAATAAAAATGGTCACAATGCTGTTGTAGAGATTAGTAAGCGAAAACATTTTTAAAGTGTAATTTTAAATTTATAAATAAATATATACATTTTTTTAATCTAATTACAACTACATTTTTTAATTGTTTAAGCCTAATTTTAACAAACTCATTTCATATCAGAAAATTAAGCAGGTAATTAATATTATTGTCAATTAAATGTTTTTGTTTATTTTTACTTGAAGATTTTGAGGTATTAGCGGAACTAATTGTGAGTCATCGAATTCTGCATCCAAGAAATCTGAGCTTCAATTAATTTCTTTGAAGAAAGAATAGTATAGGTTTTGAAAGATAATTTATTTGTGAAACTGAAATAAATGAAAAGTTGTGAATATTTTCAGATTTTCTTTCGAGAAACCACGAACACCATTTATTATATAAAATAGGCTATGTGTTTTTACTCGGTAGAAAAAAAACAGTCAATGGCGTTCAATTTTTCCTCAGTCTTCAAAAGTGATGAATGAAACAATCTTTCATAGTTTTTGTTTTTAAATTCGTTGTCATTTTTTGGTGAATAAAAGGAGTAAAAATAATTTTTGATCAGAAATGATGAATCACTTTATTTCATTTGTTTACATTTCCGTTAGTTCAAAGGAAAGATTATTTTTACACTGTATCTTGCTAACTTTAAAACGAAGTCGTTACATCAGATTTTTATAATTAATTATTATTTACTTTGAAACGAAATATTTCAAGAATAAATTGATTCTGTAAATATTTGTTATATACCTAATTATAAAAACAAATTGCAATGTAGTCTTCTTATCATGTTTTCAAAACTCAACTTAAGATTTGAGTAGATAGTACAAATATTTATTTTATTTTAACGATGGAGGAATAATTAAATATATTTTCTAAAATAAATGCAAGCTTTTCTTATATTTTTCACAAATACTTTCTGAACTTAAGGGATTTTATTTCAACTTACAGACTAATTATTATTTTAAGAAGATTACACTTTTAGCATCATAATATGTACATGCTGGAACACAACATTTTATTTTTATATTGTATTAAGTAAGTAAATAATTTATTTATTTATGCTTATGCTTTGTTTCCAACTATAGAAAGATTTTTTGGAACTATCATAAGTTCTCCTTCACGGTCTGAAGTTTTGGAATGCGTTGAACCGTAATGTGGTAAACATTTGCGGTAATCTTGATATGGTTTTAAGATTATCCTATTATTGTACTTCTTAAATTTTATTGCATGATAGTATTGTTCAAGTCGAAAGAAAACATGCTAAAATTTAACACTTCATCAGGGTTGAAAAATATTTGCCGCATTAAAGGTACTAATATTAAGGTCCACATTGCTTCACGTTCACGTAAGTCAGTTCTGAAGTAACTGTGACTAGATTTTTTAAACACGTGACTAGATTTTTTAAAACCGTGTATGATCAGTTTCTTTAGACTATACTTTCTTGAATGTGAACCGGTCTCAGAGAGATTTAGCAAGTTTACATACTATCCATCAGGTACATATATTCTGATGTGAGCAAGCGCAGTGTTAGAAATTTGCATCATAGGCGTTAACATACATGCATTAACATACATACGTGCGGAATTTTGCTTAAAAATGCAAAATTTCTCTATTGTTAAAGTTCCCTACTTTCTACAAAACTATTCGAACTCCCATACAGGCAATATCCGAATTTCAAATAAATTTAAAATTCTACACGGGGACACAATTCTGCATGGAGAAAAAATTCTGGTAAACTTACCGTACTCCATTGTAATAAAATTTCTGGTATAAAAACATATATCTGGTATTAAAAACAAAAGTATATAATAAGTATTTAAACCATTTATTTGGTAATTTTTCCGTTCATATAGTAACTGTTTAACGCTCGGTGGCTGAATGGTACCACAGGTCCTGGGGTCGATCCTCAGGCCGGGCAAGATTGACTCAGTCTTTCATCCCTTCAGTGGGTCGATAAATGAGTACCAAGCATGCCTGGGAACTAAACACTGGGGGTTCCGTGTTCGGCTGACCACCTAACTGGAACATCTGCTATTGCACCCCAGAGCCCAAGGTCAAGAAAACTGAGATGGGCACAGTAGGCCTTGGCCCTCATTGGGCTGTCGTGCTACTGAGTTTAGTTTAGTACAGTAATGGTTCACCGGAAATTATTGTTTTCAAAATTATAGTTCTTATTACCACACATTTAATAAAAAAATACAAAATGGAAAATTAAAATTAAATGAATAAAAGGTATTTATGTTATGCTCTAAGAGATCATCATTACCAAATTTTAGCAAATTTTTTAAATTATATCGTAAAATTTAGAACTATATTTTATTCTTAGTTTTATTAGTGTAGTTTTATTACCAAAGTGCTTCGTTAAAAATTACCGAGCTTTTTGATGTTTCCATAGAGCCAGAAACAGTGTAAATTTTACCATATTTTGGTAGTTTTGACCATAACTTTTTCTCAGCGTAGGATAAATGTAACTAAATAATTAACGTTGTACAACTGTAGAATATGTATCATAGATGTTTTTCTGTATATACTAAGTAACAATATAGAAATAAGTCATCTTAAGCTTTTGAAATTATCCCTCAAATATGTTAAAATAATATCAAATACCATTTAATAAACAAGCAAACTATTTTATTCCTCCTGATATTTACGCTTTTGAAACTAAATCTGCAACTTAATAAAAATTATATTCCATTTACAATTGATACAATTAGATAGTATTTCAAAATAATCATTTCGTGGTAGAACTTCCACGGCGTTCGGAAATGGCAATGGACTAATTTTATTTCAAACAATTCATATTAAAGTATCAAATTTCAAAGTAGCAGTTTCAATTCATAAGAATTCCACGTGACTAGTCATCATATTACGCATTCGTGAAGTTTTGAATGTTTGTAAACAGAATAATTATTCTGTCAAAAAGACACATTTTGAGTACAGCTTCGTTATTTTCGATACACAAACTAGTTTTAAATGATAAATTGAAAATCGGATAACTTGGTAAATTCTTTTCCATGTAAAAACAGCGAATTTTTTTTGATTTGGCAGGAGAGCGATTCATAGTGGCGCTTCCTAAAAATTATAATATAAAAATACTTAATAAATAAACTTTTAATGCATATTTCTTGTTTTTGTTTTGAAGAAAACAAATACAAGAAAAAATTACATAGATTCTAATAATGAAAATAAACGTTTATTTTCGATGAAGAGATAATGTACCCTCATGTAATAAGATGATGTAATGAGAGGTTTACAAAATTTATATACAAAATAATATTTATATAATAGGTATTTTTATACAAAATATCTAGAATCGAAATGAAACGCGGGTATTCAAATCTTACGCATGATGATGCGAAAGACTGCAAATCCTTATTGTCTGGTAATCTGAGGAATTAAGACCCTTAAATATTAAAAAAAAATATTTTATGTATTTCAGTTTCTTAATACAATTTTTATGCCTAAAATTGCCCTGGATTTATTCCAATACTTTAATTATTTTGTCGCTTTAAAATATTAATTCTCAAGTTATGATTGATGTCAATTTGATGCTGTCCAACAGCAGATGCACGTGAAAAATATCCACCGCAGGTTTTTAAAGAAATTTTAATTATAAAAAATTAAATTACATTTTTTTATTTATATTTTTCATGAATATAAATATCAGATGATAATAAAACGTTTGTAAAGTACTGCATTTTTCTCTGTCCGAATCGAATCTTTCCTTTCAGCAGGTTGATGCATTGCATACTTTATTTCATATTTAAAATAAATCTATTCTCAAAGCATGTATCGGAACACAGAAAGCCGCCGTTTATCTCCAAAAACAACGGTTGCTATAAAAGGAAAGATTTCAACTGTATAATCATTCACATGTCACTTTGAAATGTGGAATACCAAAGAAATTTGGTAAGACATGGAAAGGAATTTTATGCGAAAAGCCACATATATCCCAAGGCCATTGACTATGCGAATTCCTAAAGATATTACCCAGAAACCCCTCGAGGTTTCAACATTTGCTACTGTTCGCTGATCTTTTCTACACCGGTGGAAATTTAATGTCTTAAAGTATATGAACTATTTCTTCCTTCGAAATCTTAGGAATACTTTTATTCCGTATTCTAAAAGCATTTTAGAGTACTTTAAAAGATAAATTTTCAAAATCGATCCTTTGAGCAGAGGAAATATTTATTTGATCAGCAAAAATATGTGCAGTTTTAGGTTCTATTTGGTAAACAATATTTTCTTTTATTTTTATTTAAGATGTAAAGTATTTATCAAAAATGTTTTCTTTTTCTTTTTTGAGGAAATAAAATATTTTATATGAATACCTTGCATAATTCATTGAATATGCTTTACAATTTTCGAAACTAATATGCATTGTTGCTTTTAAGTTAATAGACGGGTACATTGAAGAAATAGTTTTATCGATTTTTAAATAAAATGTTTGTTAGCTATATTCATGCATATAAGTTTTGAATGCGGGAAAAATGAAGTTCTATGTCTCAAAAATATTGTAGGTTTGATTGCACCAGCAATTTTGCCTCTAATATTAGGTAATTTTAAAGTTTCTTAAAAATATTTTTCTATTGCTATAAAAATTTTACTCAGTTAAATAGAAGAGAAAAAATTCAAAATAAAAAATAATATTTCTAAAAACCACGCTTTTATAGTCGAGAATAATAATTAAAGAAAAAATTAAAAAACGAAAAACGTGGGACGCATGAAATACATAACAGTAATGTTATATTAGTGTGTGTATGTGTGCTCTTGAGAATATGTGTATGTATATCTGTAATTGTAATTGTATCTGAATGTGGATGTGGAATATGTTTGTGTATATGCATATGTATGTGGATGTATATGTGGCTGTGCATGTGTATGAGTAAGAAAATGTGTATATGTATGTGTATATGTACTGTTATGTATCTCATGCTCCCCACGTTTTTCGTTTTTTAATTTTTTCTTTAATTATTATTCTCGACTATAAAAACGTGGTTTTTAGAAATATTATTTTTTATTTTGAATTTTTTTATTTTAAATTACAATTTTTTTAATTTTCAATTTCTATTTTATATTTTTTAAAAATTATTACTTTTCAATTATTATTCTTCACTACAAAAAACGTGGTTTTTAAAAATATATATTTTTATTTAGATTATTTTTCTTAGTCTAGAGTAGTCAAGACTACTACAAGACCACTACTAAACTAATAGAACTTTCATTTTGAATTAGGGATACGAAAATCTTTATAGAAAAACAATACCTTTACGACTTTCATTAGTTTTATGCTGATGACAACCAAAACAATCTGGAAATGAATGAGGAAAAACTGGATCCTACCACGTGATTTTTCAGCCAATAAAAATACTCCGACAATAAAAATATTTTCACCTGACATGTAATACTAATTTGAAATAATGGAATCGACAACAAAAGACAATCTCGAAAATAACTTTTTTAAAAATTTATTTTACTTTGTATGTCTTTTTTTTTTTCATTTTCATGCATTGTCATCCAATTCTGAACTATGTGCAAATTTGAAGTTTGTAGCTAGTCGGGAAGTTAGTTTAAAATCAATTACAAAATTCCACCCGGACAGACATACACGAAGGCAAGTTTATATAAACGTGGTAATAAAATAAAAATTTATTTTACTTTGTATGTCTTTTTTTTCTTCATTTTCATGCATTGTCATCCAATTCTGAACTATGTGCCAAATTTGAAGTTTGTAGCTAAGGAAGTTAGTTGAAGTTAGTTGAAGTTGTCGGGAAGTTAGTTTAAAATCAATTACAAAATTCCACCCGGACAGACATACACGAAGGCAAGTTTATATAAACGTGGTAAAAATAAAAACTATGATGAACTTTTAAAAATAATTATGAAATTTAATAATCTAGCTCATTGTTAGAAATTTTGAGCTTGTTGATCCATAATATTGAAGGCATTTTCTGTAACCTTAGTATGATGCTAAATTGGACCAAATTATCGTACTTTCCCAACCTAATTATTATTATGGTTCAACATTGTTTTCATTATAGTTGTAGCAAATTTCTACCAAATTATAGTTCAACGCAGCATCGATTTTACTTAAGATTAAAAAAAGCTGAAATACAAGTAAAATAGTATTCGAATTACACTTATCTGATCAATATAAATAAAGTCGAACGTTTAAATTGTTTGAGCATTCATCTATCTACCTTATACAAATCCACAATTCTGAACCGATCCCACCAAATTTGGTGTACATATGTTTATGATAAAACTCTTTTCAACCACTAGTATGAGCACAACATTCCAAAAAAAAAATTTATAAATATTTCATGATAAGAGTGGTTTTCTAGCTAGCAGTACTGATCAAAAAATTTTTTTTATCATTAATAACTAATTTGATTTTTTTGATAATTTGAAATGATTTTAGTCTTATCGCACGTTTTAATGAATTATTTATCCTTGTTTCCTATTGGTGGCTTGATGGCACAGTTGGTTTGTCGTCAGCCTTCTGAACCCAAGTCTGCGGGTTCGATCCCCGGCCCAGACACCGGATTTTCGGGATGCAGAAAATCCTCAGCGGCCATGTCTTATGATTATGCGGCATGTAAAAGATCCCTGGAGTAGCCTTATTGGCTCTTGGCATTTCCGGCAAAATTAAATTCCTAGTGCACTTTAGCATCCAAATAGAGTCTCGGTGCTGTCATCTAGTGTGGCAGAAACTAGACATTAAAATTAACATGACCAATGGTATCTCACCCATTGTGGTGGTCCTGAAAGAATGGATATCACTTCTGGAGAACGCACTAGGTCTGCTCATCATCAAGACCGATTGTGCTGCTCATTGGAAATAAAAAAAATGTTTCCTATTGCTCGGTCATCACAGTGAAGATCAACGTTAATAAATTTACAACACATTGCGATGAAATTACCGAAACGGTTTTAAAAATTATATAAAATAGCGTATTTTAAAAGGTAAAATCAAGTGTTTCCTATATTGATACTTTTTTAAAGCATGTTTTTATAAACTTAAATAATGGAAAATCAATAAGAACTTATAAAATAAATTTGAAGCTATTAATTAAGCCATAGGAAAATTGTGGTCTGAATATCCCATTTTAAAAGATACTATATGCATAGTTAAGCTTTATTTTAGTGAGTCCTAACTCATATTATTATAAATCTAATAGTATGAAGCCGCTTCGGAATAAGCAATAAATAAAAAGAAACAAATAAAAATTAAAGGTTGTGTTATGGGTTATGGCACTTTTCACCTATCAGGAGATACAATATACGAAATAACTATTAGGAGTTGCAGTAACATTTTCATAAATGAAACTGAATAAAAATAATCTTTATTTTGAAGCAATGAACTTCTGAAAACATGTTTTGCCTAATTTGAAAACAAAGTCAAGAAATAGTTATAGAAAAAAAAAATTGGAATTCTTTTTAGTTTAAGTAATTGCGTCGTATATTTCTTTAAGTTTTGTACTTGATTTCGGAGCGTTAATTAACACTAATTTATTGATTATTTACTTTTTTTTCTTCAACTCATACAAAGAAAGGGTATTCAGCTAGTTGAATATAAAAACTAATGGAGTGCAGGAAGCTGCGATCGTGAGAATTTAGGATAGTGCAAGAAACTCTGTTTGGCACAGAAACAAAAAGAAGAGAGCTGACAGGAAAATAAATTTAGGGCGTCCACAGGACTATAGAGCTCATATTTATTTTGAAAAAAATTACCCTCATAGCGATTTATGTTTCAAAAACTGTAAAAAGTTACATTTTTCCTTAATTTATGTCTAATTTAAAATTATTTTCAAAGAAAACTGTTGCTTTTTCATGAAATGAATTTTAATTTCTATTGGTGATATGCTGCTCATTACTAACGAAGAGGAAAAAAAAGTTAATATTAGCACTCCGTGAACTTTTCCCACCTAAATTTGTCGTTGAAATTGATTTTGAATCGTTTAGAAATTCCGTAGTGGAAGAAAAATAATACAGACATCGCTTGAACTCAAAGTGGTAAAAAGAGACAGATTACACAAATGAATATGAAAGTAATACCGATACCCAAGATGGTTGCAATTACAACACCGGCTTCATTTGAATATCATAGGATTAAATCCTGCACAAGGCATTGCAATTTAGCTGCATGTACTCATTATATCTAAATTATTACAATCTTAGTTCTTATATTAGTTGCAATCTTACAATAGAACTTCTTATTGTAGGTACGTTTGAACTAGATTGATTTTTACAATAATGAGTTTCAACTAAAATTGATTAGTGATATATTGATATTATTTGAAAAATTTTCATCTGGGTGAAATATTTTGAGATACTATCGTGCATGCATTTTGATCTGCTTGTTGCGGTTCATGAGGAACAAAGATTGTAGGGTATATTTTTATAATTTTATTTTATAACCGTCGTGGAACAGCCGTGACCCAATTTTTCTTGTTTATGGCTACTAATGCTCAACTCCGTAGCCGTGTAATTGTGAATCCAATCTAGAAGATAAGGGATCAAGTATTGGGAGAAATATGCCTTCGTGGAGGGCTTTTTGATGGAACTTACCCGCATTTGCGTTATATGGAGAGGGAAATCAAGAAAACCTCGCATGATTAGCCTGAAGGCAAGGGGACTCTAATGATCCATCTACCACTGAAGGTATTTTGCGTCAGCACTGTGCTCGGTGTAAACCGGATGCGCAATTCGTATCGATGAGCCATAGCTGGGATTCAAACCCAGTTCACTTCATTGAAAGCCGAACGCTCTTCCCCCCCCCCCGAGCCATCACGGTTCTTGTAGGGTAGATTGAAGAGATCTAGATGAACTAAATATAGTATTAGTTACATATTGCATGGCAAAGATATGATATTAAAAATAAAAGAATTTCATAATACTTAATATCAACAAGTCTTGTACTAATCGTTGATTATAGTATTTGAAGCAGATGTTGTCAAAATAATGTGGAGCATAAAGACATGGTTCTTGTTGGATAAAACATCTTGTTGATAAAATCTTGCAACGACAAAATTTGATGCTGTGAAAAAGGTATAGTGAAGAAAATATTTCCCAGACAGAATATCCTTTACTTTCTTAATTTCGTTTCCATGAATCCTATTCAATACACTCGAATGTTGAATAAAACTGAAAAAATACCACCAAGTTTTATTTGTGTAGTAGATATTCGGTTTGTGATCTCAGCTGTTTATTGGAATTAAAAACTTCAAGCACCCTTTTGATCATTTTATACGAAATGCGCTGTATATCAGGTTTAAGAAAAATGAAGAATGCGTAATTGAAATATTTGTTATTTACTCTTATCTAATCAAGCCACTTACACTACAATATTTTGTTTAAAATTTAAAAAAAAAAATATGATTACAAACAAGGTTTAAAACAAATGTTTGTTGAAATTGATTTCAATAATATATATTTACATAGATAAAAGACAATTCACAGATTATAAAGTTTTAATAAAATTTTATTAAAAAGTCAACAATTCGCATAAATATCAAGTCATTCGCCTTTTATTAAATTTAAAATGAAAAGAATTCTTGCAATATTTGCTCTAGATATTAGTGACCAAAATAATTAAAAGCACTAAAAATAATTTTTTGTCAGGGGACGATTTTAAATGCATGCAACATATAATGTGTATGAATCAGCATTAGCATCTCATTAAATTTTCAATATTTGTTTCCATAAAAATTTGCATATAAAGTACCTTAAATATGTATAGTTAAAAAATAGGTTTCTATCTTCCATACACTGAGAAAAAAAGAATATGGTAATATTTATCGTGTTTCTGGCTCTATGTGAACACCATAAATCTCTTTCATTTTTATTGAAGCGCTTTAGTAATGATTTTTGAAATATTAACAATAAAATATGGTTTTATGTTGCACGATAAAATTTGATAAATTCGGAAAAATTTACCAAAATTAATTTTATAATGAAATATAATAACATGGCATGATAAACTTTCTATTTGTTTAAATTTAAAATTCAGTTTTATATTTTTTACTAAATGCGTGGTAATAAGAACTATAATTATAAAAACTTGAATTTCTGGTAAAGCTTTACCATATGAACCGAAAATTACTAAATGAATGGTATAAATACCGTATACTTTGGTTTTAGTAACTAGAATTCTAGTTTTTTTATTTTCCCAGAAATGTCATTGCTATATGTACGGTAATTTTAATTGAATATCTTCGAGTACACATAGTAAAATATGAAAAAAAAGTTTACTGTTAAAATTTTAAAGATCCACTACCCCCATAAAATCTCCTCCTCCTTAAAAAGAGTTAGATGACCAAAATCAGATAAATATTGTAATCTGAAATAAATAAAAGTCATATTCTTAAAACTTTGCACATACAATATCATTGATTAGTATAGTTACAAAAAAATAACTAGGTTTTTCGCATCTAAGTAAAAGATGAAAAAGGAGAAATATTTTTAAATTTTAATGATCCATTGTCCTTTTAAATATATACCTCCTCCAAAAAAAGACTTCGAAGACTGAAATCTTTGCTAAATAACATATTCCATAATCAATAAAACTCACAATCCTAAAATTTTTACCAATTTGATGTAAAATTATGTAGGTTAAAAAATAATGCAACTTTGTACAGTTAGAAAGTAAAAGTATTATAACAAAAAGCTAAATTATACTCATTTGTTAAAAAAGATGAAAATAAGTAAATAAATTTGAAATTTCAGCACCACATACACTAAAATTTCATGAAAAATAAAATAGTTATTTTTCCAATCAATCAATAGCCAGTCGGCTCCATAATACACATTTTTAATTGATTCCAAATGAGTGCAGTAAACACGTGGCAACTTTAATGTTGTTTTGGAAAATGTATAATTGATAAAAGATTTCATTGGAACTAATGGATGAAAAATATTTAACCTACTTTTAACTATCTGATTGCGTTAGGTTAAGTTTCAAAAATTATTCAGATCAATTGTTAGCTAATGCTTTAAATGTTTAATAGAAGTGTGTAAAAATTGTATTATTGTAATTGTAATTGTAATTTTCTATCATGCAAATAACATCAGTATGGACTTTGGCATTAAGTATTCTGGGATTTTATGTAAGTTAAAAATCTTTATATTGCTCAAATTTATATTTTTAAAGAAAATATGGCTGCTCTTTATTTTAGATACTTTTAGATTTAAACCAACCAACAAGCCAGCTTTAATTTTGAAAAAGCTTGTTTCTCCGACGAATTCATTTTTGTGATAATAATTGAAGACATATAATTAATTTTAAAAAGTTGAGAAAATAAGAAAAGCAGAAGTAAAAATAAAATCGATAGTAAAAAAATCTATTGAATAAACTCATTTATTACCGTTGAATATGATAACTTCATGAATTTTCATCCGAATTACTTAAAAGGTGAAGAACTTATATTTCATCAATATCATATTTAGTAGTCGTATTTAGTATTTATAATAATTGTATGACGTGCATCACATAAAACGTATGAAAAAAAGTTTGATTAAATCGATAGAAATTTTTCTAGACTTGTTTATTTCCATTCTGAATGATTAGATAAGAATAAATTAAATTCCGAAATTAACTTCCAGAGTTTTTTCCCCTTTGTTAACAAAAGTAGTTAAAAAAATATTTTAATTTTTGTTTCATTCGAGGAAAAGATCCCGTTTTACTCAGAGCAACGGATATTAATGCGTAAATTCTGATTAAATGTTTTTATTGTTCATTTTTCATTATTGAAGAAAAAAAATTTGAATATTTGTCCCAAATTAGTAAGAACTAATTTTTTTTTTATTCTTTGAATTCCATAATTTAATGTTTTTGATAAAGATATTTATAAATGTTTGTTTATTGTGTAAATGTAATTCGCATTTTAATTTGTTTTGGTTTTATTACAACAATAGTAACGTAAAAAAATTAAAGAAATTTAAAAGCAAATGAAGCGTTTAATTATTGAAAAATAATGTATAAAAATTAATTTTGACGTATTATAAATTTCCTATTCCTTAAACTTGAGTTTACATACACTGTTAAAATTTTCCTTCTAAAATTATGGTAATATAACTGGCAGCTGTCTGTCCATCCGATTAACCATAAAGTTTACGGAAAAGAAAATTTTTTTCCTTTATGATATTATAACCATTTACAAAAATATCGTACAAAACTATACGGTTTTTTAACCATTTACAACTAGCATTTTTTTAAAACGTAATAATTTTTTAACTAGACATAGAAACTCGGCTTTTCGTAAGTTAATAGTCATTGGAGAGTACCGGACACTGGGAATTCTTCACGTGTTGAATGGAATGGAGAAAATATTGTAGTGTCAACACTAGGACTCGAACTCCAGCTCTAATGGTCATGTGATTGACAGATGAGCCCGCTCGGCTATTATATGTACGCAGTAGCGAAGAACTAAGCTTCATTAGGTGGTTCTAGTTGGTTCGATAAAATTCTGGTTGTTTAACCGTATTAGGTGAAAGCAGTTAATAAACAGTTTTTCTTAAACTTAACAGTTTGATTACCATTTCATTTACGGTTATTTGACTGTGTTGATTAAATATGGTAAAATAGGCATGCAATCAATTGTTATTTAACCATTTCTTCCGAGAAATTTCCAACAGTGTATGTTTAATTAGAAACTATGGAATCTTAAAAAATTCTCCAATTGTAAAATGATTAAGCAAAAATTGAACATTAAATAAAATACTAATGTAAAAGATGACCATTTTAAAAAGAAATAATCAAAATATTAATTAAAAAATTTAAAATAATTCGTTTAGACTTCAAAATTACGTTTATACTAACATCAGTATATCAGTTAAATAGACAAATATTTATCAACAATTTATACCTTATATAGTTATACCTTAGAAGTTAATTTTAAAATAATGTCGATGCAAAATAACGTTTACAAAATGTACAAATATAGTGTTAATGAAAAGTAAAAGATTATAATATGAATTTATAATTCATAAATAATAACTGAATTATTTTCACATTTTATTATATTAAAATGACGATGCTTCAACAGTATCTAATTTAGAATTATATTCAAGGTTCACATTAATTCAAGGTTACACTTTCTTTTCAATTTAAATCAAGTTATACTTTGTTTTTATAAAACCAAGTTCAAATTTAGTTCAATACAAGAGAATCGCTGATAGAAAGAGGAAATATACTTAGAATCCAATGATTTCCCCCCACCCTTAATCAAGTAGCCTTTTCATTTCGATGTATGCCAGTCAATTTAGATCAATTACTTAAAAAGCTTTCCTTGTTAGCTAAATGGATATTTCCAAAACAGTCTGATATCTTCAGGAGAAAAACTTTATGTGTTTGTTTGTGTCCGATGCTTTCATTCTTCTGGATTTTTTATAGCTAATTAGATAGTTTTATGTACCTAATTGGGTGTAAGTTTCAGTTCATGGTAAACAACTGTTTAGAGAATAGGAGTACAATTGCTTTTAGAAAAGTAAATAAGTTGTAATAGAAATAAATGAGAATGCTAAATCAGGTGGAGGAAAGAAAAGTTGAATTGTTTTCCATTAATGCCAATAAGAAACGTATATTTAGCTTAAGGAATAATATACTTTAAACTTATCTTTATACCACAATAATTTTTCGATTTAGATGTTTTATTTGTACCGCAATGTTTTTAAATATGATTCAAAGACAATATTTTATTCATTGTGATTCCGGAAGCAGAAATGCATGGCAGCGAGAGCTGCAGATCACTATAATATTTATAGATTATTTTTCATTTAAGTGATCTTTTGATTTTAAAAGAAGGAAACGAAAAATTGGGGGGAAATTGTTGAGATTCTTTTTTAAAACATCTCTTAACTTGCTTCAAATGAATATTAAAAAACAGAATTAAGAGAAAACATCAAAGAACAAAAAAGTAAAGAATTTTTTCAGTTGCTCTATTACAGACTTTACTACATAGGGATTTATTTCACTTTATTTGTAATCAATAAAATTCTACGTAAATTTATATAACATAAAGTTTTATGTATAATTTTTAAGGAACTTATGTATTTGCGAATTTTGCAGTCTGTATGCTAGATTAAGTTAATTTTACAATAATAATCTCAGTCAGGCTGTGTTGAGTCGAAGACAAATTTGGATTTATGAAATGCTTCGTTGACGTTATTCAAAAACTGGACCAACAACTTGACAAATATTTCAATGTTTTTGGTGACTATGTTAAAAAGTGAATAAATATTAATATTTTAGTTTCTGATACAATTTACATTCTTAAATACAGTTATTATTATTCAATCAAATACATCTATTATCATGCAGTTATTATTATCAATTCTTAAATACAGTTAAATCACTTATTCCACTACAAAACGGTTCTTACTTATAAAATGAAACTCATACAATGTATAAAAATAAGGTGCTGAGCAGATTATATTACTTTTTATTAATATAAATATAATTTGCTAACATTAATTATTAAGAAATAAACAATGGTTAATATTTTTTAACTAATGCTTCAGAATAGGTTTCTTTATTTCCTATTAATCTTTTGGTTTTACTTTTACTGACTTATGCAATGCTGATATTTGAATTTTATGATGATTTAAAAATGATAAGCTTGGCATTAACGGGATATTTTTGACGCAATTTGAATATTATTAAATAAAATAATTAAAAATAATAAATATTTATTAAACTTATTTTTGACATAGAATTATATAATTGTATGAAAAGTTATTTCGCTTAAAAAAATCTCGAGCTATGGTAAAATTCGCAAAAAATAAAATTAACATTAAGGGGCTCAAACTCTCTCATGACCTAACTCAACATTCATTCTTTATAAAATTAAAGACACGAAAAAAATCTTTTCTTCTATTTTTAATATTTCTTAAACAAAATGTAAGGTATAAAGGAACGATTTAGATTGCAAATAATTTTTCTGAAGCTTTTTGAAAACAATAAACAATTGAAAACAGTTTTGAATACTGATCTATCTATCTATATATATATATATAATCTATAGCCAAAAAATAAGTCTAGAGTTTTCAGAATCTTTATTTGTTAAAAACAACCCACTATGTTTCGGTAAAAAATTTCAGTTTGCTTTTAAACAACCATGCTTTGAAGTTTATTTAAAATATTGATTTGGTTATCGAATATTTGAAAAACTTCAAAGAGTTTTTCAATATTTGAAGCCTTTGGAAACTAAGACTGCTTGAGTTTGATTCTGTTTCAGAAGTTTTCATTGCACGTAACAAACAGAGACCACAAAGAACTTATATGAAAGTTTTCACTAAGTTTAGAGAACTTGATAAACAAGTTCTTACACTGCTAAAAATTCCGGATTAAATATCGGTAAAAAATACTGGCACCCTGGGTGCATCATCAGTAAAAACAACTTTACATAAAATTTTATTCCGTATATTTTGCAGTAATAATTATACAACTACAGTGATTCAGTGATTTTATAATAAATATTACTATAAAAATTATGGTATGTCAGATTTTTTGTTCCATAAAATTTTGTGGTTAAAGGCATCGGTATCAGGTGTATTTTACTGTAATTTAATCTGGAATTTTTTACAATGTAGAACTGGAACCAAACAAGATTTATTTTATTTATAAAAAATTATATAAAAAGAAGAATATAAGGAAATAATATAATAGAAATAAGAATTATAAGAAGAACTAACTTTTAAATATAACATTCAGTGATTAATGCTGTTGCTATCTAGATTTTCGGAAAGTGTTTAAAAGTTTGATTAAAAAAAATTCTATTTGTGGATAAAACGATGATAAATTCTGCATCCGTAATTCAGAAAACAAACATAACTTTTACTGGCATTAGATATAGAGATACAATACATTTTTGAGCTCTCTAATTAGTTGGAATGTGATAAAAATTTATATTGGCGATAAAATTACGATGAATTCTACTTGACCTATGACGTTCTGTTTTTGTCAGTAAAGTTTCGTAGGTAAAGCCTATGTTTAAGCATCACCAAGACTAAGGCAGACTGTTTTCACCATTTGCTAGTGGTTTTACCAAATCATTAAATTTGGCATCGTTTTTAAATTAAAAATAGTCTATGTTAAATGTACTTTATAATAATATAACACTTTTACTGAAGAATAGATAATAATTAAATGAATAGTTTATTTGAACAGTGTTTGAATTATCATTCTAAAATTTCGGTAAAATAACCGGCAACTGTACCAACCAATCGTAAAATTTATGATAAAGAGTATTTTTACCTTTACGGTTTTGAGACCGTTTACAACAAATATCAAGTTACCCGGTTACCGAGTTAACTATACCGAGTTACCCAATGAGGTAAATTCGGTTTACCTCATTGGAAGACGCACGCTCTATCCCTTGATCCATCACGACTCGAAAAGCTCGGCGAACGGAAAGATTGGTAAAATTTAAGTCTGGGAAATATGGTGGTCGTCATCGTTTTGGCAAACGCTCTATCCCCTGAGCCATCACGGCTCAAAGCGACTGATATATTTAATTTTAGAACCTTCGTTAAGCAGCTGACTTAATAAGAGAGGAAAAAAAATAGCTTTCAAAGTTTTATACCACAAAAATAAAAAGTTTTACTTAAGAATGGTCTATCATTTAAATGATGCGCCAATGTATACAAAGCATGGAAAATGACAATCATTATTTTTTTAATGCCTGTTGCGAAGCATTTCTGGAAGAAAAAACAGTTTAAAATATTTAAATTCATAAAAATAATTATCTTGTATTTGAGAGTAAACTCTCAAACCGTAATGAAATTTTCCATAGTTTTTAAATGTATGAAAACTTCTACTGCATCTTTTGAGAATAAAAAGATGGATATTTGTTTAGTCAAGTATGAGAAAGGAAAATTACATGGAAGGGTTATAATAGGTTCGGTAGTTAAGCATACGAATTAGTGAGCCAAGTTGGTGTTTCTTTTTATCTTTACCAAAGTGGATTCGAACTTTTTCATATTTTAAAGTTAAAGGATTTACGTGTTTCTACCGATAAAATTCGTTTAAATTAATACTATTCTTATCGGAAAGATCTATCAGAATCGGTTGCTTCTTTAGTTAACATTTATAAAAACAGCTTTAATGCAAACTTTTAAGGTCGTGGAACATTGCACATTGTAGTATAAACAATGGTTAACGTTAAGCATTATTAGTCGGAAAGAATTTGATTGCAAAATTTTACCCTTATAGACACGAAAAAAAGCTAATTTAAAGGTAGAAAAACTTTTATGTTGCTGTTGTTTCTATTGCTACTCGCCACACTAGCAAGCCTGCATGGTGAAACCGAGCAAATTTAACGTAAAGTGTGCGTTTCTTGCTTTTCAGGGGAGCCATCTAAGGTCAAGAATTCGCCTTCTGCCGCATCATATGTCACATCCGTTTATAGGGCGGACCCATTCATACATCCATTCATTCATCCACAGATCGTAATTTTTAACCTGGATCGGAGAACGATCGGTCTCCAATCCAGTACCCCCAGAGGTTTTGATTTGTTATGGGAACATGGAAGACTTTGCGACTCGACAGATTTAACGTGCATCAGTCACCATTTTACTACACGGGGAGTCTTCGGTCTGCGAGGTACGAACCCACGAACTCTCGGACATGGACCCAGTGCCCTACCGACCAGGCTATTTCGGCTTAAAAAACTTTTATAAAGTGTAAAATAAAGGATTTAAAAAAATGTTAATCTATCCATAACGTTTTGAAATATTTTGAACCAATTTTGACAATAAATCTTGAACCAATTTCAAGCAAATAATTTTAAAATTCGTTAAAAAAATAAAATCAACCTTTTGTTTGAATTTGTGGCGCTTTCTAGTTTTGAACTATTTTTTTTAATACTTATCGAGTTTCTTAGCAAATTTAATTAATTTGGTTTTTAATAACACTGCTCTACATATCTTATACAGAGCAGCGAGATCTCTATTATTCATATCTATATATCTTATCTCTACTCCTCATATCTTTTGTAGAGAAGAGAATGATGCTCACGAATTAACTATCGATCAAATAAAACTACAAAGTATTTGTTAATCATTGTTTTAGTTTTTAATTAAATTTTTTATTGCTTCATGTTTTCCTTTTTTACAGTGTGTGGATGGAGAAACATCAGTGGAAGATTTGAACTCAGGTAAGTTTACATTTTCTGCATCTTATAATTTTCGATTTTGTCTTAAATTAAAGTCAATTTAATTTTTAATTAATTTATTTTTGCATTTAGGTTAAGTTTTCAATTGAATTTATTTTATTGTCTATACAATAAAAAGAATATATGTAACTTATGACGTTTTTCATTTTTTGTAATCTAATATATATAATTCTTTTACGTGGCTCCCAAATTTTGGCTGTATTTCTTTTCCGGAGGTAACGTTTGCTTTGTTTTGTTTACGTTACTATTCTATTCTACCAATGATTGCTGCTAAAAATGTCACATGCCAAATCTAGCTGAGATGGCTCAACATATAGCGCTTTTAAAAACGGAAACTGAAATAACCAGAGAGCATCAGCTGCGACAATCTCATACTGTTAAGCTAGGCAGAAGTGAGTAGTCTTTGTCGATAGATCTCTATTTTAGTATTTTGTCGAAAGCGCTTATTTTCACGAATTTATATATTACGAATTTATTTGACGATTTTTGATTTATATCACGAATTATACTATAGCACATTTTTAAAAGGTTTCACGACTTACATGTCATTTATTTGAATTCAAATTTATTTTAATGACTTAGTTTTTACTAAAAAGATGTAATTTTTTTTTTAAAAAAAAGTTTTTGTATGGATTTGAATAATTGTTTTGAATTCTTAGAATTTTGTGCATTTGTAATGTACTTAAGTTAGTAGCGAGCGAAGCGACCTTGGTTTGCAAAGCAAACCATATAAGATTGCGTAGCAATTTTTGGGGGTTGGCGAGCGTTAGCGAGCAGGGGGTGCAGCCCACTGCATAAAATAAAACTTGAATTGCTGTAAATTCTTTTTACTGATTAAAAATATTTAAACTAATCGCGGATAATTTATATTAATACTTTATTGAAAGGTTTTGGATTGGGTGTTAAAATACGCTTTAAAATAAGTTTTAAAATATTTTTTTACTAAATTTATTTAGAAATCTCAAAATATTCTATAATAGCATTTTAAATCTATTGATTTATCAATAATTATTATTTGTTTTTTAGAAAATAGTAAAAATATTTTAAAAAGAATTTTTTATTTATTTATAATTTAAGTGCAAACAGTTATGCTCAAATTAAGTAAAACTATGCTACATGTTATTTGCTTGCGAAAGCCTAATATTCTTTTAATAACTGAAATAACTCCAACTACGATAAACTTATACGACTTGTGTAAGACTAATGACTTTTCAAGGGGAAATTCGCAATTAAAGTTTTTTTTCTTTATAAAATAAATTGTTTATGAAAAGTTAAAGTTATAAAATAAATTATTTATGTAAAGTTGAAGTTATAAAATAAATTGCTTATGTAAGCATCGCATTATTTACTCATAATCTAGACCAGGGATGGGCAAACTTTTTTTTTCAAGGGCCAAAAATCAAGGAAAAAAATGCTTGGTGGGCCAAGTAAAAACTTCAAAATTTAAAAAAAAAAAGCGATATACAAGATTTAATTTAAATATTTAGTGAGATGACGGAAATTGCGATTTCATTTTTTAAAGTTCCTTATATTAAGGTTCGAAGTGAGATGTGCTTATTTTAAGGAACAAGGCTTTTCTGTTAGCCTACTTCTGAAATGATTTTTTCTAAGGTTCATAGTTGAAAACTCTTGTTCACATATATAAGATTAAGCAAACATAGTACTGATTTTCTGGGCATGAAATATTACATTTTGGAAACTAGCTTTTGGTAATGATTTGTAAAACTTTGGCATATTTAGAAACAACTGCTTCAGATGATTGTTAGATTGTCCGCTCTTTGGAGCGTAAAATGCGCAGTCTGCCAAATGTGAAGTACAATTTACCTTTATTAGATTCCATAAGTCAGCTCCTCGAGAAAGACAAATGCTAGTTGGAGCCAATCTACGGCTATTCTGTAAAGAACTTCTGCCTTCAACATTTTACCAATTGAAGCTGTCTGTGCTAACTATTTCCATTAATTTATGTTTTGTAGAACAAAAATAGAGAAAGTAAAAATGTCATCAGTACTTTGTTAAAAAAGGAAAAACAAAAATAATTTTAAACATAGTCGACAAGAAAGTGGATGTATATTGTTTATATTTGCCACTGATCGGCAAATAAAAATTCAATCCGCGGGCCGGATAAAATCTTCCTGCGGGCCACAGTTGGCCTGCGGGCCGTAGTTTGCCCATCCCTGATCTAGACTGTAAGACTTATTGCAGTTGTTAGAAGTTGTTGGTCAATGATTGAAAGTTAGTCAATGATTATTTTACAGCATATTTGATGGTGAATGGTGATTTCTGTTAAAAATAAAATGTAGAAAATGCTATGTTCTTCTGTTACTTTGGTGAATTGATGAGGTTATGAGAAAAGTTAAAATAAAAGTTTAAATTGAATTATTTAGTATACATCAATTTAACGTTTTGAAATATTGTATAAAATGAAGTTTTAAATTAAAATATTATACTGAAAACTTGTTTTAATAAATTAAACATTTCTTCTTTTTAATTAAGTATCTTATAAAACAGTTTATTAATAGATAAATAGAATGCTAAATAAGTAACAATTATTTTTTATATATAAAGTCTAAAAATTTTTATCATGCTTCAGATATAAATTAGAATGTTATAATCATGTACAGAAAACAAACTTACTTCTACTTTAGATAATCAAATTATTATTGCATAGTTTGTTGCTCGGATTTAACGTCGAAGCAAATACGCTTCGTAAAGAACGCATTTAATATGCGTTTTAAAAATTCTTATCAAAACCAAAATTAAAGAATTATACCCACCAAGTGTTAAAAATTATTATTTAGGGAAAGAAAAAACAAAACAAATGCGATTGAAATTTAATAAATCACTTGTCAAGAAGTCGCATGTAATAAACATCGAAACTGACTTTATTTTGAAGGTCTATCTAAGTTTGTCTTTCAATTTTCATTTATCATCAATAATATTTTTTGCTACCAAGGAACAGAAAGGAGTAGTTTTTATAAGGATTTTCGTTAAATCTATATTTATGAAAATATATGTTTGTCTGTGTATGCGTGGGTGTGTGTGTCCTTTATAAACTAAGCCATCCGACTGAAATCAATGAAAACAAATAGATTGAAGCACGAGGAAACTCACTGTCGGCATTAGAGCATTTTACCCCGAACCGTTCGAGCGGAATGAGTGAAAAGTGAAACGTTAGCCATTGTTTTAAATTTAACAATAGACGAGTAAATTTATCACATATTTCAAGGATAACATTAATGAAAATTTCTAGCTTAATTTCGCCATATTTTTAATGACGCTAATGATGCTCAAATAATTTAGATAATATATGCATATTGAAATAAAAGAAATAAGCTATGTACTAGAAAGCAAAAGTAATGGAATAAAGATATTTATTTGTCTAGAAGAACTGTCAAAAATCGTCATATTACCATTGAAGACAATGATGCTGAATTAATGTTGGTAATATGTTAATTAATATATAAGAAAAAACTTATACACCATAGCGCGAAAATAATGGAGTAGTGATAGTTATTCATGTTGGTGAGTTGTAAAAAAGCGTCATGTTATTATTGACACTAATGCTTTATTAAAATTGATAATATGTATTAATTGTTAGTGATAGTTATTCATGTTGGTGAGTTGTAAAAAAGCGTCATGTTATTATTGACACTAATGCTTTATTAAAATTGATGATAAGTATTAATTGTTAGTGATAGAGTTATTCATGTTGGTGAGTTGTAAAAAAGCGTCATGTTATTATTGACACTAATGCTTTATTAAAATTGATAATATGTATTAATTGTTAGCGATAGAGTTATTCATGTTGGCGAGCTATAAAAAAGCGACATGCTAATATTGAAACTAATGCTTTATTAAAATTGATAATATGTATTAATTGCTAGTGATAGTTATTCATGTTGGTGAACTGTAAAAAAGCGTCATGTGATTATTGACACTAACGCTTCATTAAAATTGATAATATGCATTATTTGAAATAAAATAAAATAAGCTTTATGAAAAAAAGCAAGGTTAAAGGAGAAAATGTTCATAGGAAATTCGTTTAGGTAGTTCGTCCTAATGTTTATAGGAAATTTGTTCGTTCGTAGAAAATCACCATTCGCAGATGAAGCTTAATTATTGTGTAATACTGACGGTAATAATTATCATAACACTACTGGTATTATGGTAATTGGTGTGGTGTTGACAAGAGTTCTACAACGAGTTTTTCGTAGTTTCAGAAAATATTTTTTTTTCATTCGTAGCAAAGATAGTGTATTAATATTTTTATGAATTACAATTAAAGGAACTTCGTTCCACCACTATCTATAAATACTATTTCACCGGTAAATTAAAGATTAGATAGCGAAATGGTCATGCTTTAAAATCCTTATCAAATTCTAAAAGGAATTCTACTTCTTTTTTTTAAAAAAAATTCTGCTTTAGATGGCTGTCACTGACAAATGTATTTTCACAAAACTCAACTGTTGATGGGTTACGTAATAAATACCGAACATGCTAATATAGGTATAAAATATTATATTGATACATTTGGTGATTATTAAAACAGCACCAATACTAATCGGTTTCAATATTAATACTTGGAGTGTTTTACGGTTCCCTCGAAAGGGATATGTATTGGAGAAGATCACTTGATACTGCAATAGCATCATTTCAAGTGATACTTTTCAAGTGATACTAGCATCATTTCAAGTGTTTTATCTTTATACTAATGAGATAGAATTCACTCCGTGCGAAGAACGGGTATTTACCTAGTGTACCATTTATTGTACACTAGGTATTATACTTAAAACATAGGTGTTATGTTAAAAGTTAAAGTTTAAATACAAATGCATTAATTGAAAGTTTTCTAATATTTTATTTCAAAAAGTAGTTTTTTTTACATAAAATTTTTACTTTAAATGCATCGTTACTTATAAAATAAAAACTGAATTTACGACCCGACTAGATCTATATTTCTATTTCAATTTTATTTCATTTAATTTAATAACCTGCTTTAAACTGGCTACTCAATTCTGAGTTACCACGTAGCTTTGTAATTTTCAAACTAGCCAGTATTGGGAAAAACTATTCTTCATGGCAGATATTTTGATGGAACTAACCAGCTTTTGTGTTACAAGGAGTGGAACATCTCGAAAACCTCCCACAGTTAGCCAGACGGCAAGAGGATTCTAATCCATAATCTGTCTACCACTGAGGTTTTTAACGCCAGCACTGTGGTTGGTGCGAGCAGGGTGTGGCATTCATATCGACCAGCCATCGCTGGGATTCGAGCCCGGGTCACCGCTTTGGAAATCAAATGCTCTATCTCCTGATCCTCCACAGCTCTTTATTAAAATTTTTTTTATAACCATCATTGAACAATCTCCTTTATGTAACCGGCGTAACCTAATGTTTTAGGTCTACTATTACTAATGCTCAACTCCGTAACCTTGTAATTTTGAACCCAATGCAGAAGGCTAGGGAACTCCCGGATCAAGTATTGGGAAAAATTTGCTTTCATGGAGGACTTTTTATTTACAATTGAAAAGATAATGTTAAACAAAATTATTGATAAAAAGCTAAAAAGTTATAATAAAATTGTGACGTTTTATTTAAATTTTTGAGCTTTTTCACTCAAATCACTTATATTTACTGTATTATTAATCCGTAATGTATAAAACGATGTTATAAGCATTAGAAGCAAACGTATCCTACTGAGTCAATATTTCAGATATAAATCCTGACCTCATTGCCAAAACAAGCTGACTTTATAATTAGGATAAATCTGGAGTTTCTAAAATTTTGAATAGACGCTTTCATGTTGTTTGAATAATTGCAGTTACTAATTTTCCTTGCTCAATTCGCTCATTTGATTAATCTTATGAATACATTGAAATCTCAGATGTCCGATACAAGACGGGAAATACAGTATTCCATCTCTTTCAAGCAGCGTTAAGTATTTGGACAAACCAGTAAGGAAACAAACCAGTCTCTCTATACCTATCTTTCCATTTAATAATATGAAGAGAATTCGGTTGTATTCAGGAAATCACCTAGTTTAGATGCCGACGCTTCCGAATAGCTTGAGGTCCCTAAGCATGTGTTACTAGCAAATGCTTATTAAATATTCACCTGAAAATTTGCTTTGAGTATACTTTACTATTCCGATTTTTTTTTCAAAAATTATTACATCTTACAAATGTAAAATCTTTTGAACAGTTAAGTTTCAAATATTACCCAGTAATATTCCATAAAATCTGTAACTTTAGTATTTTATAATTTTATTAAAATGTAAGAATTTTCTTAACATGACTGTCAGCAAACAGTCTAACAGTCTGGGTCTAAGCTCACCAAATTATCGTCAATAATTTAACAGAAATGTGATTTAATACATCTGTAAAATATAACAGTCAATTAAAAACATAATCATTTATTAGTGTCACATTGTTTTAATTACATGCAAAACAATTTTTAACCCTTAAATCCAAAACCCAGTCTCTCTTTGTTCAAAAATAATAATAAAAATTTTTGTAATTGATCTTGTTTCTTCATAAATTTCTTGTTTTTTATAATCTAACCAAAATGTTTTTTTTAATGTCTTTTTTGACAGTGAATTGAATATATAAATTGTATAAACAGTAATGTTAATTGTATAAACAAATACTATATTGTTTCATTATAACAATGTAACAAATATTCACGTAACAAATATTATATTGTTTCAACAAAATATTCATGTAACAGTTTCAAAGGAACTAAAATTTTTAATTTTAGTTTGGAATAAATACTTTTGAAATATGAAACTTTAAATCTTTTCAGAATATCTATAATGTTTAATTCTAAAACATGAATTAAAATTAGTGGTTGTAGGTGGACTATTAGTCCTGATTGCATTTCTTTGTTAATCGCATGGTTATATCCAATCAGGGGTGATTTCCGTATCGTAATCTTTGGCGGAATAATCGCCAAGTTTTGTTCCGGGTAGCGGACTAAAAAAAACATTACAGAAAGGGACACTAAAAAATAAGTATCTCGAAGAGTATAACTCGTAGCCATCCCCAAGCAAACATCTACATGCTTTTTTTTTTAAATTTTCACGTTTCAATCAATTAAAAAATCAATTAATCAATTAATCAATTAAATCAAATTGGCTCCTTGGCAATTGCAGTTGGCGTGGCAGATCACGATACAGAAATATTCTCTCTAGTCATGTGGTTTATTACTCTTATGTTTATTATCAGACTGAATAAATTTTGGGATCAGATTTAGCTAGTTACCTAAACTCAACGTCACACATGAGTGTGAAGGAGTCCTTTCGTAGTGACTTAACGTAACTTTCAGAGCTTATTTTACAAACCTTTTTACTTCAAACTTAAAAATTAAAAAATAATTTATAAATATGCTTGTGGATTTACAATGTGTGTCGTATAAATGTATAATTTCTACCAAGAATTTGAAGCAAAATTACTATTAAAAGATAGT
The DNA here is from genome assembly GCF_043381705.1 of Parasteatoda tepidariorum. Classification (NCBI taxonomy): domain Eukaryota; kingdom Metazoa; phylum Arthropoda; class Arachnida; order Araneae; family Theridiidae; genus Parasteatoda; species Parasteatoda tepidariorum. The sequence goes on along the minus strand of NC_092211.1, from coordinate 40,200,495 downwards.
TTTTCAACAACTAATTTAACAGTTTTTCAATACTGAAAAATGATGCTTATATTATAAGGCAAATTTTTCTGAAAGTTGAGCAGGCATTTAAAATTGGCTACTATATTTAAAAAAGGTGAACACTATTAGAAATATATTATATATTTATTGAAGAACAATTTTTTGCTCTTAAATATTACTTTCACTTACTCACGTAACCATCAAATGACAAGCAAGACATACATTCGAATATATTTATTGTGAGTAATCTTTATAACATTTGTAGTACTTTTTCAATTTTTTGAATATTTCATGTTGTACAATTAATTTTCTTCGATCAGTATTTGAAGTTGTAAATGAAAGACTTCTCTTTAACTCAATTGGAGCTGTTAAAAAACCTTAGCTTTTATAAGCTGAATATCATCAGGTTTTGGCCAGTTAAATTCTTCATCTGTTTCTTTCAGAAGGTAGACTTTATACATGTTTGATACTTCTTACTAACTTATTGTCCTTTGCTACCCTTTTTGAAATTCTTTCGCAGATATGAGCATACGCCGTATACTCAAAGAGAAATGAACTTGATTGAAGAATTCTTTTGCAGTCCTTACAATTATTTTGCATTGTAAAACTCTTTTTCACACATGCTTACATGCTGCACTTACACCATCATGAGAATTGGCATAATAAGCCTCTGTGGTAAAGCCGCATTCTTAATACAAAGGATTTGTAGTGATTAATGTCATGTTATAGCGGCTTTTAAAACGGACTGCTGCTACATCCGACCATATAATAAAATTTTTTATTTCATAACTCAAGTTCTGTTTTCAGTCCTTTATAATTAAACTTGTCTTCCAGGCAAGAAAGAGTTTTGATGTAAGATATCACTGCAAAGGTTTAAGTTTCTAAATCATTGATGTCTTTCCTGTAGTATATTACAGCAGTGTATATTGTTACTGTAGCATCTTAAGAGGTTTTCCAAGCGTTATCTTTGGTTATCTTTAAATTGTTGTGTTAGTCACACCAATTTTTTTACATCTACTATACCTTAAATAAACATTTTGCATTTTTCAAGTATCCTTGATACAGATATAAAGAAAATTAAAAGTTTTAAGAAACATACTTTTTTTGGTTTAGTTTAAAAACAGAAAGCATTGCATTTTTGTGACTAATGTAACATACTGTAAACAATGAAATAATCAATGCAATTAACTTGCTTACTTTTGATATTGTATTAAAAAAGCAGTGAATTTCATTGAATCTAAATCTAAACTCTGATAACAAAGATTTTGAGAATCTAATATATATAATTCTCTTACGTGGCTCCCAAATTTTGGACGTATTTCTTTTCCGCCGGTGGCAACGTTTGCTTTGTTTTGTTTACTTTACTATTTCTCTTACACGGCGAATCGACCAATGATTGCTGCTAAAAATGTCACATGCCAAATCTAGTTGAGGTGGCTCAGCATATAGCGCTTTTAAAAACGGAAACTGAAATAACCAGAGAGCATCAGCTGCGGCAATCTTATACTATTAAGCTAGGCAGAAGTGAGTAGTCTTTGTCGATAGATCTCTATTTTAGTATTTTGTCGAAAGCGCTTTTTTTCACGAATTTATAT